>NC_084965.1:5718912-5743174 GCF_949316205.1 Platichthys flesus
CCGAAATCAAATTTAAGTGTCAAGTCTTATAAACGGATAATCGACACTGACGGGTCACTGCATCTCTCATTTTAGTGATTCAGCAGACAAAGGAGAGACCTTCAAATTCAAAATGTTCTTACAGTATCAGGAACTAGCAGATTGTTCCCATCTAAAAAGGACAAGAAGTTTTTTAACTTAACTCCTCCGTGACCCTGGAAGAACCCAAAACATCATTTTCGATACAACTTGGTAATCCTCTTCTTGTAGCTTCCTAGAACCCTGTCACACATTATTAGTATAACCACCCAGGAGATGGTCCTGTAACTACACACAAAAATATATGAAAGCTGCAATAACAACTTCTGGCCACTTGGGGGACATGAAGAAACTGCTAAAAACACAGATAAATGATATTCTATTGTTTTATAAAGTTGTTATTATTGGCTTATAAACTTCAGGATTTCGTTGGGGTCGTTCCTGGCCTAACCCACACACCCACATTCACTCTCCTATTTGTTGTTTTGGTCTCCACCCCCCTGCTGTTTTCGTAAATTGATGATTTCACGGACTGTAAAACTAAAACTAAATGAGCTGAAAGGCGCTAAAACGCTCCAGTTTTTAAGTCTGTAGGAATTAGTCTGCACGGCCACATGCCAAGTGGAAATAAATACACACAATTCAAAACTAGACAAGTTACAGATGAAGCAACAACAGGTTCAATTTCTATAGATTGTGAAAGTCACTCCGTCAAAATGGCGCAGTAACTAATTGCTCATCACTCGTGCATTTAATTCGAGTCTCGATAACAAACAGCGACTTCAGTATCCTGCAGGATGCATCACGTCGCGGGGGGGGGGTGAAAAATCAAACTCCCCTAAATAACGGATCACTTGTTTTCGCAATGACGTCAACACAGTTAACCTGTCGTTAAAAGAGCTGCAGGTGATCGTGCGGTGTGGAGGATTTACAGCGACTCATCCAACACCTCAGACACACATAGACACACACTGAAAAACACTGACACACACAGACACACACAGGAACCCGCTAAAGACAGATCTCAGTTACGCTTCGAGTCTAAAACTTCTTGTTCCTTCGCTGTTTGGGAGTTCCGCAGCACCTGACAGACTCTCGTGCACCGCGCGCGCTGCAACAACACAAACTCCTCGACGTTTTTCACTCCGCAAATAAAGCCACGCAATGGAGTGCACGCACACCCCGCGCTGCTACGGATCCTCTTACATACAGTCAACCCCCCCCCCCCCCACGCATCTCCTACCTCTGCAGATCGGGGTTTTTTAAAAACGGAGGATGTTGCGTTTTATTTCCGTGCGTAAAAAGTTCTCCCCTCGATCTTTATTCCTTGGCGCCATGCGTCCAGACCAGCGGCTCCATCGGCTCCTCTGCACAGCCTCGCTCCCACACTCACGCGCTCGGTCTGCTCGCCTCGACAGGCACCTACACGAAAACTCACTGAGCACCCCCCCAGCGGTGACATCACGAGTCGCCGTGGCAACTGACTCCACCCCGGTCCGGAACTGGACTTACCTGTCTGACTGCCTGCAGTTCAAAACAAACAGTTCCCACCCCCCCCCCCCCCCCCACCCCTCCCAGGAGATCCGATCACACTCGGTCCTCAGAAGTAGAATAAAAAAGTTTCTGTAGTTGAATTATTTGAGTTGAAAACAAAATGTTTAAACCTCAGAACAGATGTGGGGCGTGAAGGAAAGAGCTCACACACTATTTGATGAGTTTGCAATAACTTTTAATTTGCATATTTGTTTATCTTTGATCAGTTTGAGATTCTTTTGTTTTATTGTTTTTTGCTTTATTGTATTTAATTGCTGCTCCTTCTTAGTTTTTAGATTCTAGTGTTTAATGTCATCGCTCGTCTCACGTATCTCATGATTTTCAAATGACAATAAACCTTCTTGAATCCTGAATCTCTCTCCGGAGGTTCTGCCTTTCACACGTGAACAATGCGAGCACTTTGGCGACGACTGAAAGAGAAAACTCCCTCTGACGGAACCAGAGGCGTTCACAGCCGTCCCCTGAGCGCTCAGGTGAGGGGGGGGTGCAGCAGGCAGGGGCAGGATATCCGCTGAGGAGATCACATGTTGTCTGTTTACAGCACATGGACAAAACAGCTCTGTAAACATCTTTCGTCTCGGTCTTCTACGTGTGTGGCCTCTCTCTTTCTCCAATCTGAGACACTTGTTTTATTCCCGTGTCAGAAACGTTGATAAATACCCCGACTCGCTCGTGCCTTGTTCTCACATCGGCTCCTTCTGATGCTCTGCAGACATTTTTAAACAGGGGACCGGCTGTAGAAAGTCCGGTGGCTCTCACTGGGACATTTGCATTCCCTCATGCAGCCCCTTAGGTCCAGTGCATGTCTGAAAGCAGCTATAGAGTAACTACTCCCCCCCCACCCGGATGCCTGATATCACCGATGCAAATTCCTGATCAATGCAGTGGATTGAAGCAGCGCCTCATGAATAGGGTTCATTTTGCATGTGGCATCTGAAAAACAGCACACCAAATCCCTCTTGCACAATGCCTCGTACTATCGCCCGGAGCTCCCCTGTGGCTCGGTGCCAGTCTCACCATTACCTCGATTGTTTTGGCTACAAAAGCCAGCTTGCCCCTCCCCCTTGTCTCCTGTGACCCGGAGCCAACACACAGACGACGACCAGGTAAAGTCAAACGTCCACCTCTGCAGAGTCGTATAGCTCAGAAAGCTGACGGCGAAAGGGAGACTTTATAATCTTTGAAATCTCCCTAACAACACTGGATGTATGCTTGATCCATCACGCTGTCGTCAAGCATAAACAAACCAGGTCTGAAGCTATAAGCAAGTCCACTTATGGTGAAAAGGGGCTTTAAAGTGAGCAGGCCATTCAAAGTGCCTGTGGTTTGCATGTTTTCTACTGTTTCACGGCGGCTGTGGGAGGGGAATGTGACAGGCTGATTTATAAAAACAGATTTCACATGTAACCTGCAACGGGGGGGGAAAGGGAGGAGGTAGTACTGCAGTTGCATTGTTGCCTCAGTGTGCAAAGGAGAAATAAAGCACCTGTAACTCAGAGACAAATCACCAAGAGGATGTGATTCTGTAAAAACTGCAGAGATACAGACCTGTCTTTTCTCATAGTTTTTATGTGAAGAACTATTTGTTTGATTTTACAGATGTAAGATAAAGCTGTTCCAGACTGAACTAAACTAAAAATGATATAAGATCGTATAAAATGGACAATAAAGCAAAGAAAAAACAGGTAAAACATTTGCATTTTACATTTTATTGTCTGATAAAAAGTTATTGTTAATATATTTAAACAAATCTGAGTTGATTCTTGCCAACAAACGAAACAATTATTCACTCTCTTTTTATCTCAGTTTGGTCTCCACCAACTTTCATCGCCTTTTGGTGTTTTAGTGCCAAACCAAGTCACATCGAAAGAGAAGAAAAGAAGTAACGGTCTTGAACAGGATGAAAGTGAATCATGGTTCACCTCATTTGCATTGTGAAAACACTTTTTAGGATATTTCAAACTTTCAGACTAATCACTCTCTACCAATCTGGACTTTCAGGTGAAGTCTCAACTCTTTGGATCCATGGGTAATATATGTACGCAGCTTTAATATCAATAGACCGAAATGTTTTAATTACAATATAATTCAAACCAAACAATGAGATCCCAACATTCCACATCCAAGCCTCTGACTGACCTGCTCCCTCAGCCTCTCCTGGTGGCCCATGATCGCTGAGGCATGATGGGGGTATTTCTGCTTCAGATGCTCCAGGAACGCCTCCCTCTTCTTGTCCATGTCCGGCGGCTGCATGGCGAGGATCTCTCTGGAGCCGCGGGCTCCCCCTAACGTGTGCCTCCGGGGGACAGTTCGGCTGCCTCTGGCGTCTGCTCTCAATGGCGGCGTCCCGTTTGGGGAGGCCTGTCGGCGGCCCACGCGCTCGGCATCCTCCGGTGAGGTGACCTTCAGGTTGCTCTTGTTTTGTTCTGAGGGAGAACAGAGGGGGCACAGAGAGACCAGGGGTCAGAACACATGTTCCATGGGAATGTTTTGACATCAACAACAAGTGCGTGCACATATGCTTTGCTGCCGTAGGTCATGAGGGCAGGTAAGAACAAATTCAACAATGTTATACAGAGACTTTATTAAAATCTAAACTGTGAGCTTCTCTTACTGCCTCCTCCCATGAGAGAAAATAAAAAAACTGACTCGATATTCAAAAAGATGTTAATAGTTTCCCCAGAGGCAAAACTGAAACAAACATTGTCTGAGCACGGTTCATTATCTATTCATGCTCCTGTATATTTAAAGAATAAACCCCAAATTGAATGTGACAGTCACAATGCTGCTGATGATAACACGCACTGGAAACAGATGCCATGAGGGGCGGGGCGACACTAACTGAGAACCCCAGAGCCTCTGTTTATTCACCCGGAGCCTCGTGAGACGCCGAGGCCGAGCAGAAACAACCAGGTGCACCAGGGTGAGAGGGGAGATTTCCCTCAGAGACATTAGGAGGATCTGTCTTTTTTGTCTTTTCAGTTGTTGTGAGACAGACTTTGAGTTTTCCAGCTGTTGCAATCGGGTTCACGGTGTTACAGTAAAAGCAGAAGGCCGGTGTCGCCGTTATCCTGCAGTCGGCGATCCGTCCCCTTCTTTCCCGATATGAAAACAACAATAAAGTGTTGAAGATGGATACTTGATTACAGGGCAGAGTGGAGATAAAGTAAACACAGCCTCCTTTAGGCGTATGAACATCTTTGCACTTTGTTATCTTGTCTGGAATCGATCAGGGCCTGAGGGCGCACAGTTGTAATCCATCAATATGAGGGATAGTGTATGGGGAGGATGAGGAGAGGAAGAGGAGGAAAGAAGCAATAAGCCTGTTTTCCAGACAGGCAGGTAGAGCTATAATATGCACCTTTCAGAGGGTAATGGTGGAAAATGAAGGCCCACATAAAGAGTTCAGCTCCTCAGCGTTTGACAGAGGAGTGATTTTGATTTTGTGAGAGGTTAGAATTACTTTTCTCTGAAAGCTTGAAAACACAGGGTGAGCCACAGAAGGAATTTCTCACTTTCCTCTCAAAGACGTGTTGGGACTGAGACGAAGGTGGAACTCAGGAGTGGTAAAACACTTTCCCATTAGCTGCAGCGGTTGAATTCCTAGTTGTTTTCACTGTGCCGGGAAATGTCCTCCCATTTAATTCCTACGGCTTTTGTCAAAACACAAAAACTGCTTCGGTCGGTAAACACCAAACACACAGGCTCGCGTCACCAACACTATCAGATCAGAGCCCAACCCTGCCCGGGCTCAGAGCCCCAGCGCGTCTCATGTACTTCCAATCCTATTTTTAACTCCCAAACACACTTTACCCCCACTGCCACCCGAATTACACTCAGCAGAGAGCACAGACTCAAACCGCTGAAGGATCGTTTGCAGGTGTCATGTCAGAAAAGCTCATTACCTTCCCCGTGGGAACAATCTTTGTCTTCATCGGCTATTTCTTCCTCCATCGCAATTCTGGGATCAACGCGACGCGGTGGAAGAGCGACGGCCGGGAGAATCGACTACAACTGCTTGCTCAGAGATTCCAGACGTGGCTCACGTGGAAAAAAAAGGGGGCTTGAGATAGGCCCTGCCCCACAGCCCCAGGATAGACTGGTGGGGATTTAGACAGTCAACTGCATTCCAGGACACAGAGCGACTGGGCCTTCACCCTGGGGCTCAAAGCTCTCCTGCTAGTGGTCAAAGGCTGGATGCAAAAAGTGCAAGTTGGAGACACGGAGCAAATAAAAGAAGATACTGATGAGAAACACATTGTCTCCTCTTAAAAACAGGACCCTGACATTAACAGGTGTCAATAAAACTGTCCGACACACACACACACACACACGTATATACACACAGTCTGTGCTTCATCAGGACTTTCTCTGCAAGCTGTCTTTTGTTTAACTCTCCGTCCCCCTGCCGAGGGGCCCACCAGACACCAGAGAGCATCCAAACGGGTCATAACCCACTTCTGAGCCACATCCAAGCGGCTCTGAGCGTACGGCAGCCGGCTCATATGTGATCGAGTTATCTGATCAACGCCACGACCCCAGCGAGGCAAGCAGCCAGTCCTGCGGGCGGTGTTGTTTTCCAATTAGGGAAGCTCCAGGGACACCATGTTTCTGTTTGCGTCCGCTCCGAGTGCTCGTGAAAGCAACGCTGCCCTGTTTGCCTGTGACAGTCCGCAAACATGCTCATCTGCTACATACGCTGTGCAAACACGTCAGTCTGTACATGTGTGATGTCGAGGAGGAAGAGGAGGTGGGGGGGGGGGGGGGGGGGGGGTTGGGGGCCGCTGTGCATGAGTTCATTTCTCTGCAGCTGCTGATGCAAGTGACCCAATCTACACGTTGCGGGGAAGACGTCGGCACAAACTGAAAGAGGGAAAAAAAAGTGAGGAGGATCAATGGCCTGGTTCGTGGGCCATGTAATTGAAAGTGGTGCGATGAGCGCATGAACAAACACAATGCAGCAGCTGACGGGATGATGTCTAACATATGGAGACAAGTCTGTTTCCACCCAGTTTGTGTCTGACTCGACCCGCTCACGTGTTTCTGCACAATGGGCAACAGAAGCAGAGGTCACGTCATTTCATCACACTGTGGAATTGAGTTAGCTTAATCCAATCTTACGTCTTATCTTTAATGTTTAATCAATTCCAGGTGTTACACTGTGGAGGAGAAAAGTGATTTTTCTTTTCAAGGAACAAACTTTACCACAAAGTTAGCGATTTCCTATGTTTCCCAGAATCCCTCTCTCCCCCACAGAACAGGCTCAAACATGTTGCATTCAATAATAGCTTAAATAGCAGATGGCGAGCGCCGCAGCTTTATGTGGTTTGGTTTTTCCTCTTCTGATAGGATGTTCCTCTGCTTGATCGCCACAAGCAGCCGAAACAAAGAGTCCAGAAACAGGAGTGTGTTTTAACTTTGTTTTCTATTTTCTTCAATTCCAACTTCATCCACTAGGGGTCTTTCAATCAAAACAATAACAAGGCCCCCTGGGGATTGCAGATACCTTGAATAAGAAAACTTTTTCCTCCAGATTCCTCTGGGTCTGAACATTGTTGGAAACATTTTGGATAATTGGACACAAGTTAACAAAATATATATATACGCATTATATCTTTAAATATTTGTAGTTGTTTAAATGGAAACACCTTTTTAACAACTAGAAGCTGATGGATTATTAGACATTTGAAATGCTGCCTTTTTCTGTAGAAATCTCACAAAAGAATTTGAACCAGTGAGTGTTCCGTGTCAGAGGTGTCCTGGTCTGACAGGGACACATGCATCATCCCAACAGGTCCGTCCCTGCCAAGGCAAACTCATAATTTAAGCAGCTCCTTCAGAACCAGCAATTACACCCTGTGGTCCGAGCAACCTGCCCCGCCGCACTTTTCCTGTCAGCATTCCGGGCCCTGAAGAAATGACCTCCTTCTTTCAGGATGTCACTGAGTGAATCCAGCTCACGTCCAACAGCTCAAGAATGTCCCTCGCTCTTTCCCAGCTGCCCGTGTTGAGTACATGATGGTCTCCTCATTTGAAAGACAATGGTCAAGCACTTGTCCATGAACACCCAGGCCAGGTCTTACGAGGAGGAGCAGGGGAGCGGGGGGAGCGGGGGGACCCCTCCTGCTGTTTACTGCTACTTTCTGGTTGTGGCTTATTTATGTAGGAATGTGTCCCTGGTCGCACTCCCACTCTCCCCTACTATTACTGTCCCATAACTATGCAGTGAGATACAAAGCCCTGTTGTGTGCAGTAAAAGCAGCGCTCACATCGCGATGCCCTGGAGCCATGGAGGCACGTGCACACTACAGCACTGGTCCACTGGTGACAGCCTGACAGAATTCTTATTATGTCAAAGTTATCGCAGTCGTTGCATCAGATGAGACGTTCATGTGGAACTGAGTCTGGTGTAATATGATTAGATGTAACTGAGCTCCTGATTTACTGTAAAAACATACATTTTAACGGAGAGTCTATTAGTTTAAAAGTCGTTTTAAAGGAGAAAATACACAATGCCAACCGGGGCGAAGGATTTAAAGTCTGATAAGTTTGTCTCAACACTTCCAGACTAGACTGAACATAAAGTGAAGCCAAAGTTCACCGACCATGGCTGCAGCTGACGTCTTCGGCACAAGATGGCAGTGATACTTTGGCTTCATCTCTGGAGAGCGGGAGGAAGTGGAGACACAGTGCTTCTCATGTTCCAGACGGATATATCACCAAGTACTTTCCATACAATAACTCAAAAGGCATTTGTTCCAAAGGATGATTACCAAATGACTTTAGTGATCGTCAGTGGAGGTGACCAGCTAAAGGCCTGCAGCAGAAGAGAGGCCGACTTCTCCACCGACTTCTCCACCGACTTCCTCTGAGCTCTGATTCCACTCCACTCTCCACTCTGGAGGTGAGCGACACCAGACAGAGAAAATGTGTCCGGCTATGCGGCCCGGCCACATTTTTCACGCCACATGCACACAAACACAGACATTCACACACTAAGGCTCACACGCAGGAAATATCTCACATCCGATCTCGGTGTCTGCTTCACTCTTGTGCCTGTTTAGGTCGTAAAAAAAAAAAAAGGTGCAATTTTCAAGTCACGTACAACACTTATGGGTTTTTGCACACAATGGGAAAAACAGTTGTAGAGTGGAAATGATTCAGGAGAGGAGAAAGGGGCGGGGGGGGGGAATGGAAACCTCAAGTAAATAGAGGAATTCTACTTGTCCACTTACGTGTCCACCAATCAGAGCGGCTGAATGTGACTGTGGTGAACTTTAGCCTCGGGTTCTGTCTCTGATACGCTGTAGACGAGAGCGGCTTCGTTTTGATTTGAGTTGGTTCTGTGAGTTTCAGGTCAGGATCTCACAACATGGGCATTTTTGCTTATAAGAGAACTGGACTGAATGAATTCAATACGACAGAAATGTTGGTGTTTTTCAGATTCATATTCTTTTTTCTCCCCAAACCTCTTTTAAATGATCTTGCCTCTTCTTTCTCTAACTGATCAGATTCAACTCCACGGTGCCTGTGTGTGCTGAGGGAGCATTCACCCATACATGACCCATGTCTGACACTGGCATTGTGCAGGCTCCAGTGAACAAATAACAGCGTTTCTCAATCATGTCCTTTATGCTGTCTGCTCCCTCAGGGATAAAATAAACACTGAGTATGAATTATACACTTAAAGCTGACAAATAAACTCTGATTAGTGGCTTTAAAAGAACGTCACTGGGATTCCACATGTCAGATTTCCGGAAGCGTTTAGTGGGACTCCTCAGGGTAACTAGATTTTCCTCTTCTACTTGAATTTCCACATTTTTTCATCTTCTAGGTTCCGGTCTCTGTCTCTTTTTCTCACATCACTCACGTTATAATAAGGAAAATAGACACACACACACAATGTGCATCTTTCAATGAAGATAGTTGCATATTCACAAATATATACTTTATCAATGTGTGTGTGTGTGTGTGTGTTTGAGAGTGGGTGTGTGTAGTTGGATACACAGGCCTGTCGGGACTTTCTCCTCTGCTGGAGCTTTATAAACAAACCTGACAGGCAGATGGCCAAAAGATATGAGTTACAGACATGGAGTCTAGTGTGTGTGTGTGTGTGTGTGTGTGTGTGTGTGTGTGTGTGTGTGTGTGTGTGTGTGTGTGTGTGTGTGTGTGTATAAGTGCTGGAAATAGTAGCAGTGGAGGAGAGTGTTGGTGTGATATCAAAACATCCACGGGAGCAGCAGGGAATTTGACAGTTTAACGTTGCACAATAAAGGTTAAATGATCACACACGAGTCTCTCGGCAGATTTCAAGTGAGGCTCTTCACTGTAGCTGAACCCAATGAAGTACGGCAAATTGATTTGGCCGCAGCTTTGCCTCCGAGTCGAGTGGAATTGCTTATCCTGTAGATCTTTAACTCAAGCGCCAGGTTAGAAACCCTTCGCACTGAATGGACCGCAACTTAAATGCAGTTTAGCTCAGTCTGATCCACTTGCCCTCGTATAAAGTAAATACTTAAATTCAGGGGGAAATTCGATCGAATTAATCATTTTGTTCCCGGCCGTCTCCCTCATCTCCCTCGTCGCTCCATCTGCTTCTTCTTTCTCCTGCTGTTGCACGACTCACAAAGTAAACAGGCGGAGGGGGGGGGGGAGTTGAGCGAGAGCCTCTGGCAGCTCCGGCCTGTTGGTTCTGATGCTTCCCTCCGAGACGCCCAGAGGACAACTCAAACAAACAGCTTTGTTCATTGGCCGGCTCCACTCATCAGCACACACATCAGCACCGGATCAGTCCAAAAAACAACCCGGAGCCTGTTACCTCCTCTCCACTGCACATGGTGGGAGATGCACTGGGTTTTCCCCACAGCAGGGGGTGCTGTTGATCATGCTCCAGGCATGTTGTGCAATGATCACAAGGAATTTGTACAGCTTGGGGGGGGGGTGTGTGTGAGGGTGTGTGTGTGAGGGTGTGTGAGTGTGTGTGTGTGTGTTTTCTTAGTTCTTCACAAGGAAACAGGCTCCAGAATATTTCCTTTGTCATTTATTAACTGAGACACTAAGTGCCGCTTAATGAACCAATTGGTGTGTTTGTTAGTGTGTCTGTGAGTGCAGTTATGGGTTTGTGTGTGTATGTGTGAGTGTGAGTGCACAAATGCACATGTTTGCCAGTGAAACCCCCGGCAGTGTGCACACTTCATTAACTCTTGGTCGGAGTAGGTGTAAGTCAACCTCGTCCACCGGCTCAGATGTCTCCTGGTCTCCCGTGACAACCGTCTCTGGGCCAACAGTGAGGCTGGTGGTGTCCTGAGGGGGGGGGGGGGGACTGAGCGATGCTAAGAACAGCTGCAGCTGCGAGCGAGACGTGCACTGAGCAGCACAGAGAGGAGGAAGCTGCTACCTTGTCCCCCCCGCCTGAGAGAAACATTTCTGTGGAAACGGTCTCACGCTGACTTGACCGCCGCGGCCTCCAGGGGGCCAGAGCCCCCCCCCAGAGGAGATCCGGCCCTGAACTCTCTCCCTGGAGGAAAGATAACCGCGCTCTCACTGGGCTGAGAAATGCTTCAGTGCATCCCCAGTGTGAGTGAGTGAGTCACCTGTTTAACAGCTTAACTGGGACCAGGGCTGATCTGGAAACGTATTCTACTAGTGTGATTTTATTTCTGAGTGTCAATACTAAAATGATGAGGTTGTTTTTTGTTATACCGGGGAAATTACTGTGAAATGTTGTACAACTCAACAAGACAAAATGCAAAATGTTCTAAATCTAAAACATCCCAGATAAGAACCATCTTGTGCCGATGATGACATTTGGAGTCTGTGCTGTAGGGATGGGGGGGGGGGGAGAGAGGAGATGCACTCGACCCTATAACGAGTCGGTGTCAGCTGCCAATCATGACGGTTTCCTGGACAAACATCGGTGTGATAAGAACTACCTCAAATGACAGAAACGTTTGCTCCATGTCCCTTCCACTAACACGGAGGAAGCTGGGTTCACGACCTATACTGCCGCCAGCCACCAGAGGACGATTGAGACGCTCAGACTCCACTTCTCCAGGGCTGTCAGGTCGTCCATCTTTATATACCGCCTGAGAATGAACTGACATGTTTTTCTATTTCTTACAAAAAGAGCCATCATCTCTCTGCAGAACTCTGATCCTGAGATGATTATTTCACTGCCGACCTCACAGCTGCCGACAGTTCAAGCTGAGGGACGTGTCTCCGGCAGTTCCAGCGGAGACACGTCCCTCAGCTTGTACGACGCGTCCCAAGTGTTGAACGAGGCGAGAGTGGAATTCACAGGCCTCTCCCCGACCGTGCGCTTGTTTGTGAGATATCTCTTATCTGTTTTGGCAAGTTCGCTCTGTCAACAAATTCAAACACAAGCGCACGTTGCAGATATGCACTCGAGATATCGACACACACGCGGGCGCAGACCATGCAGTAAATAAACGCCGTGATTTACTTTGCACAAGCAGCAGGAAGCACCTGTTCCTCTTATCTGCTGATAAATAGATGGAGTGCGGTCCATTTAAAAGACGGCTGTGGACGGAGACGCTCCAGAGTCCTGAGCAAACTAAAGCAGCTCCACTGCAGAGAGTTAACTATGCATTAAGTCTGCACAGGCCTTATGCTTACTCCCTCACAAATTTATTAAAAAGCGATTGCACTGCAACGGACTCTCTGCACAGTGATAAGCAGCTTAGGACTTTTTCGAGCCAGTCAATCATAAGTTCCTCTCTCTCCTCAGCGCCTATCTCTTCTTCTTCTCCCTCTTTTTCCACTGCGTGCTAGCACAGCCTAACATGCGTCAACCTAAAGCTCATTAACGCCCCAACAGCTCAGGGATGTAAACGCAGGAATCAAATGCGTCACTAAAGCAAAACGATCCCACAATCAGCGTTTGCCAAACAGTAAATCAACTGTGTGATATCAGGCTTGAAGATAAAGACTTGTTGTTTCAAATGACGAGTGTCTGCATCTGTGTGTGTCCACGTCGGGGCTGATGAAGCAGAGTGGCTCCGTGAGGTCCTGTGTTGGAGAGGTGAGAGCTGATGCAGCTGATGAGTGGAGCCCGTGGAGGAGGGAGGTGAACCAATCTCTGTGGACGCCGAGCCACCCTGAGAACACCAGTGACTCTGAACTGGTCTTTATCTATGATAAAACCTGCTGTGTCTTTCTTAGGCTGCGTGACCCTGTGCATGCATGTGTCCACATATGCATGAGTCAGTGGGTGGACTGAGTCCAGGCTGAAGGCTCTGTGGAGCAGAGGGGCCTGGAGGTGGGAGGTTTGTGAATATGGACCAGCTTGGCCAGACTCATTCAGAGGGAGGGAGAAAATGCCTTAATGCACAAACTATGCATAACTCTGTCGGCCAAGTGCATTAATTTCCTCCACAGCTCCTCGTAAAGAATGTGAATCCACAAAAACCTCTAATTGTCCATTTAAAAACACACCCCAAAAAAAGGGTAAGTCAATATTTTCAAGAGCTGCAAGAGAAGAGTTCTCGGAGGAATCACAAGAATGCAGGTGACCAACACTGAGGGGAAGTAAGAAAAAAAAACACACACAAGTTTTATTATAGTGTGGTTGCAGTAACGGAAATGTTGCAGCTTTCCCAGGGGAGGGGAGGGGAAACACAAGTTCCTGCAGAGTTTAATAGTTTCACACACAGAGAGAGAGGCCATAACGCACAGACAGGCAGGGGTCAGGTCACACTGGTATCTGGATGGTAGAGTGGTTTCTCAATGGGAACAATGGGACTGATTTTATTACATTAAATGTCACTGTGCTCTAATCAGTTTTGTATTGTAAGTCTCATTTAACACCCTATTGAAGGAGTGAACTGTCTTTTGTAGTTCAGCAGAGTCATTCAACAGTTTGCTCAAGTAAGAATCTGTTTCAGGAAAGAAAAGCAAAGTAAGCAATGTAACTTTCACTGAAGCAGCAGCGCCCTCTGCAGCCACACGTGGTGATTCAATATGCTGGGTGCTGTGTCCGAGTGATTAAGTGCTTTTCGTATAGAGGAAGACAAACTGCAACTGAACGGTGGATATTACCCATGAACCTCAGCTTCCTGAACAAGAAGAGATGTTGCTGTAACAAATCCACCCAACTCTGCTCAGAATTTGTCATATTTTAAAAGTTTCCTGCTGAATATTAGAGATAAACGAGTCTTTTTAACTGATCTACAGTTCAGCTTTGCTCTTCAATCTGCTGGAGCTGATTCTGACAGTTGAATCTGCGACTCTCAGTCAGTTCCACACTTCTCACTGATCGTACCCGAACAGGAACAGACGTTCAGGGTGAGGAGTGTGAATGTATGAGTTCATCCATTAATGTCTAACTGAAGTTTGTTTCCCTGCTCCCTCGTGCTCGTGGATTTCTGAATAAAGGCTAAACAGAAAACGATGTCACAGTTTGTCAAACCTCGAGGTCACAAGTGCATTTCTAACAGTGTATCAGTGGAGCTCTGATAACTTAGTTGTGCAAATTGATGCCATGGTCACGGTCCTGAAAGAGGAAGATCAAGGTGAATCTAAATGACCTCCTGGGCCTGAAATCAACCGGCTGCTCAACACTGCCTGGAACACACCTAACACAATAAAGGAGAAACTGTTCTATTCGTGCGGACGCTCACAAAGCAGTTCCTTCATGTGCTATTAGATCAGGGAAATGCCAATTCCCTGTGGATTGGTCTATATTTACATGGACCGTCTCCTCGCTGGGGGACTCGGCTCTGCTTACACTTCACAGTCTGAGGCTGAGGCAGGAGCAGGTCTGAATTATATTTGCCATCAGTCTAAAAATAACCCGAGGACAAGACACTAGGGCTCCATGATTTGAGACGAGGGAAAAAAGACATTTTCAGGGATCCTGTACTATATCAGCCTCAGGAGCTGAGCCAGAACCCTAACGGCTCCCCGAGTCCTCTGATTGGTTATTAATGACATCATCCCGAGGGCCGGCCCCCACCTTCCCTCCTCAGCCCGACGATGTCATCAGTGCTGAGGCATCTCAGTGATGTAATGCAGGCAGGGCCGTGACAGACACTCCAGATGCACCTCTTCCTCATTTCCCCTTCCACATGCATTCATCTCCCGTTTCTTTCTCCCCCGTCTCCATCTCCATCTTTTCACTTCACCCTTCAGCTGATAAAAAATCCCCTCGCACCTGTTTATTAGCACTCGACTGCACGGCGCAGAGATCTGCAGCTAAGCCCGGGGCTATTAAGAGCTCTTAGATGGCTTCTAAAAAAGCGACTGGGAGAAAAGACAGAAGCCGAGCATTTACTTTTCCTAATCCTGTCTGTGTCCTGCAGCTGTAATTAAAGCACAGAGCAGAGATCGTGGCCCTTTTCTCTTGTTCCCCACCGGGTTGCGAACAAAGGCGAGAACATCCAGGTGGGCTTGACGTCATTTGATTTTTCTATTTTCGGCTGCTCGGGATAAAGAGAACTCTTTTTCCCCTTGTACACAAACACGGGGAGAACTTTCACTGCAGATTTAATCTCCAAGTTGTCACAAGTGGCACATAAGTGCACGCAAATGTGTCATCAAACATCTGTGGGTCAGTTTGTTCCTGTTTGACTTATTCTGACCATCTTTTTTTGGCCGTGTCCTCACATCTGTTTTTTAATCACAGTTGTGTGTGTGTGTGCGTGACTTTGTGTGTGTGTGTGTGTGTGCACAAACGTGTCCTGGGCAAACATCCAGAGCTCAAGCCGATTAGTGAAGGGACTCTACCCTGATCAAAGCAGCAGTGAATCCAGCTTACTGGGACAGACTGTGAAACACATCACCCCCCCATTGGAAATGATACTGTACGCTGCAAACTCCGAGACCACCAACCGCAATGCAGCACAGACTCGTAAATAGGAAACGTTAAGGATTCTTTTGTGTGTGCGTGTCTTTGCCATCGTCTCATAGGAAGAGCAAACACTCTCGAGGCTGGAAGGGAGGGAGCAGACATTTAAACCAAGTGCTGTCATCCTGTGTGTGTTCGTGTGTGTTTGTGTGTGAAGTGTGTGAAGTGTGCAGCTGCTCCATAGAAACTGCACGGCTTAATAGTCCAGAGAGAATGTTGCGGTCGTTATGAGACACATAGAAAACAAGGAGAGATCTTTCCCCCCCGCCTCCCCGGTGATGTGGACGTTTCTCCAAATCACCGGGTGGGGTCAGGAACATTCTCCTGACCAACAAATGCTCCAGTAATGCTGGCTCTATATACGTCTGTTAAAGTTGAAGGACTTGTTCTTTTCCATTTGTTTGAATTATGACCAAACTGTTCAGATGCTCTTTAAACTACAGACAACTTTAGCTTCTTTCAACTTATTGTTTTGGTTTTGCAGCCCACGACTTTACAGTTTGGTTTAGTTTTCCATTTTGGGATAGTGGGAGGAGATGGAGATGTGTCGTCCATCTTTATACACAGTCAATCATTTAAAGCTTGTTGTAATAATACGTAGATTAAATCAAAATTCATCATATTCCACTACAGCTCGGATGTACACTAGCAGAATGAAACACTCAGCCTCGGAGTTCCGTCCCAATTATTGCTGGACTAATTGGTGCCGGCTGATTCCAAGTGAGGACGTGCAGTGGTCCCACTCCCCAGTAAGTTCAAACTATAGTGGCTGTAATGAAGACATTCTCCAGCTCCACCGAGGGTCCTCCATCAAACTGTCGGAGACACCGAACGGGTGGAGTCTAATAATAAAGGCCTCCTCAGCCGCGGCCGGGACCTGTCAGACTGAATGGATACTGAGCAGACTCCAGATAAATTAACAGGAAGCCATTACCGAGGCTAATATGAATTGATATCTTGAAGATGTGAACGAGGCACATTCCTCCTTTGGAAGGACTGGTTATTTGAGTGGCAGCCGATTGGTTACACAAATACCGAGTCACATTTCAACACAGCTGCACGTGCGCACACTTACTGGTACCCTACCCCCGTCCCAGCCCCTATGGTTATTTTGCAGTGCCTCTGCGGCTGACCACCCTCATCCACCACCTAATAGCTTTAGCATGTGGGTAGCAGCCCGTCGGCTCCAGCGATCTTGGAGGGTTGAAATGAACCGGGGCATTGTTGTGCTGCTGCCGGGGAGGATACACACGCTCCCTCGTTTGAAGAGTAAAACCCGGTGGGAAGGAAACCTCGAAACAAAAGTGCTAAGAAAAGGTGATAAAGGCTCAAGGGACGGAACTGTGTGTGTTGGCATGTGGGTGAATGTGTGTTTGTGTGTGTGTGTGTGTGTTTTAAAGGGCTGCTCCCTCTCTTCCTGCTATTAGAAAGGCTAATGGAAATGTTCAGAAGCTGGAATGTTCTGCGGCCTGGAATTCCAGCTAGAAACTGAGTGGGAATGGAAAAATACAAGCGAACCAATTACCCGTCATATTTTCCAGTATTTTACGCGGAATGTAATGATAGACTGGTAAACCATATGACTGCTGCATAATATAGATATTATCTGATCAGCTTTAAAATATAGAGTTTCTCGACGTGTCTCTTGTGGAGGAGCTTTTACGCCTCGAACTCAAAAGTCTGTCACCGAAGGGCTGAAACGGAAAGTACCAAAGACCCATTCTGATTTTCAGCTGTAACGACTGCTGAAATATCACAAAACTATTTTACCACTGGAGACATGTTTAGTTTTTATTAACTCTGGCAGTACCATGGAAACTCATTCAGGAAAACCGAGGTGGAGCAGACTTACTCCAACAGTGACAATGTCAGGTTTTACAACATGGCTTTCACGACTCTGAGGGGAGCCGAGGGTAGAGCAGCCCACTGGGGCAGGAGAGACGTGTGGGCCCGAAAAATTACAAAAAAAATTAAACTATTTCAAACTGTTACCGAAAAGGTTCTTAGTCGAAGAGACATAGAGTCGTGTAACATTGCACTTAACACATTTCTTACCAGCAATAAATTCCATGAAAAGACCAAAACCAAGAATAAATTCTGCTTCTTTATTATCGACCTCGCCTGTTGTTCAGTCTTTTCCCATAAACCTTTCTGGTGCCCTTAATAAAGCAAGGACATAAAATCTTTGACTAAACTTGGTCCCTACTAAAAACACTTAGTACTTTTAGTTCTGAGCCAGGGTGGGGGTCCACCCCGTTCAGGAGAGTGTGTCCACACACTCTCCTGAACGGGGAGAGTGTGTCCACATATAAAGACCATCAGTCGAACCAGGATTCAAACCTGTAACCTTCTTGCTTGAGCACAGTTATGTTATGAAATTATTCGGTCTAGATTTTGAGAGGGAGGGAAGGTTCTTTTTGGCTGAGAGCTGACAGGCAGGCTTGGTAGACAGGTTGGTTTTGGTCTTTTCATGGAAATTGTTAAGAAGAATGTTGAATATGTCGGTTTCCTTTCAGTGAGAATGTGTGAAGCTGATGTGAAACGACTTCAAGATACATAATCAGGTCCAGGCATCTACCTACACATTCACAACCCCTAAGATACCTGGAGACGGCATCTTCACAGATGTGAATATAAATACAAATTGATAGTTTGGTTTTACAGGGTTAGAATATCGTTTCCTCAAAAGTTTCAAATGTCAACAAGCAGAACAAATCTGGGAATCAACAAAGTCATTAGGATTTATTATATCTGCACCAAGTTCCACAGCAATTTCATCCACTAAATGTCAAAGTGTGAACATTTCAACCAAAGAGGGAACCATTCAAAATCTGGATTCATCCTCTGGGGAACAAGATTGTCTCAACAAAGATTCATTGCAATCCGTTGAAACTGGTGAGACTAAAAGTTTTCTTCAAACTTTATATTTCAAAACCTCACTGTCACCAAATGTGTTTATGAGTTTATCACATGTGACAGAACCTGTCCTCAGCTGGATTTCAGGACAAGTCACACTTCTAATCCCACTGCTGCTTAAATAAAGCTCTCAGAGAATATAGACCTGATTCTGTGCCTTCATCCGTACGTACACGCCGCAAATATAGCAACTCGCTCTGTGTGGATCCGTCACTTCATTTACCCTGAAATGGATTTATTTTGATGCTCATTAAACCGCTCTGCTCGGCCTCTTTCCAGTGTTTACACAGTCCCGACTGTTAATCAGTCAGTGCATGAAGGAGTCCTCCAAACACACTGTGCAGAGATAGAAGACAGGTTTTCCTCATATCTTCCAAAACCCCCAGCGCTCAGGTAGAGCAGCCGTTCCTAGAATAGCCGCGGCTTAACAGAAACATCCCGTGTGTCACAGGATTTGAGGAGCGTTTTCAGGAGCGGTGGAGTTGTGGCTAAATGAGAGAGCGCAGAGATTGTCGGGGCGGAGGGGTGATTATGAAGTCGCGACTTATTATCGCCGTGATAATAAGTCATTAGCGAGGTCGATAGGAAACATAAAAAAAAGGCTAAATCTGTGGAAAAAAGGCCAAGACACAGCAGGTCGTTAAATAGGATTCAGGACAGAAGACTCATCCATATTTATTGGGATTAGGCAGATTTAATACTCAAATTCAGACTGTTCATAATTAACGTTTTATGGGGACAGAACATCTCAAGTGCTTTAAAAAGAAAAAGAAAAAAGACTGACGTAAGCAAATATATTTTTACGGCCCTGGAGCCTGAGGGCAAATTATCAATGTGACCTCACCTAAATTGTTTCTCCCCGGAGGAGAGGGAAAAACACACAAAGCATGTCTGTCACTGCACACAAACAGCCCCGGCAGCTTCTTGTGTGTAAGAGGAGGCCCCCGCGTCAAATTCAAATCACATGCCTGGAGGAGAGGACGGATGGGAGAGGCGGGGGGGGGGGGGGTGTTTACACTGGGGAGGGGAGGAAAAAAGACCTGGGAGGGTTAATAGTGGGTAAAGAGTGTCAGTGTCTGTCTGAGCGTCTCCCGCCTCAGTCTGTCTGAGCCTGTGGGTGGAGAGCATTTGTCTTAAACACCCCCCCCCCCCCCTCACCCACCCCTCCACCCGGACTCTATTCTCGTCATCGCCAAAGAAAAGAGGAGACGTCAAACAAATGACTTCACTGAAAAGGTGGAGTCACTCAAGTATGTGAACGTCAAGAGGGACTTTTGTGTCGTCCAAATAGCCGGGGAGGGGTTGACAAGAGTTGGAGCACTCCTTCTGAATACAGAGGAAAAGTTACCAGATGTTTTACAGTTGTTGCTCTTCCTCTGAGACCCCCCCCCCACCCCACCCCTGTCTGTGGCTTAACCTCCAGTGACTTTCCCCTGACCCGCTCTCTGCAGAGGAACGTACGTAAAAAACTAAAAACGTCTTGGCAAATTTGACATTCACACGACAGGAAGCACGATTTTCCCTCTGCGGATAATCCCCGTCACAGCAAAGCTCACAGCAACGACTGCAGCGAAACTCCAGAGGTCGAACATAAGCCTCGAACACACCGTCGCCCCAACAGCACGTAAAAGACGAAGGGAGACATATCCTCAGTGTCACTTTTATTGTGCAGGACAAACTGATATTTATGTTCCTCGTGATTCTGATTTGTGGCTAAATTTGATCTTTTCTGCTTTGGATTTCTTTAAAAAAAAACACATAAAAATGGACATAAAATAAAAGGAGCTGAGGAAAAGCTGAGAAGAGTGACACCAGTAAATCATTATTAGCTGAACGACAAATCCTTGCTTTATGAAATCGCTTTCTGCTGGTCTGTCACATTTGTCCGAACGAGTCGTTAATCATTATAGAAAGTCATTTAGCTTGCATCTAAAAAGGGAATGCAAAAATGTCCATGAGTGTAAAAGAAATGGTTTATCTTCGGCTACTTTAAAAGTAAGATAAGCTCGTATGCACTTTCTTACCTTGCAGAAATAAAAGGTTTTGCAAAGAGTGGCTTCGTCCGTTCCGCCGAAAAATGAATTGGCTCAAAATGAGGTCAATTTACAACGAGCAGAAGTCAATTAACGTGGAGGAGATTTTGTCGGATTTCCTCTCTATCATTCCCACCTCTATTAGACTGGAGTTGTTTTGGCCTCTGGTCTAAGCTGCTGACATGATGGAAAATCTGCCTGCGGAACCAGATCAGCTATTCGCAGCTGACTGAGAATATATATATCGTGTATAATTTGTGTGGGGCAAAATCTGAAAGTTGGTTTAATTCAAATGTACCAGCAGGGGACGCTTCCCTGTCCCTGACCCTGTGGAGGACGTCAAGGACAGAAGAGGAATAGAAATCTGCAAAAGTTGTATTCTAAAAGGGCCGATTCAGGTTCAAAAAAAAGTTTTGAAAGTTTATTCATGATACTTTAAATAAGCTTCAGCCAACCATATTCTTAGGATAGAACCCGATGCTGGAACATTTTACAGAGCTCAACTTGAGGTAACTCTCTTTCCTCAAACTCTGTTGCTGCTGCCCTGAAATAATCCACATAAACTACTTTTGCTCTGAAACTACTTTTTCAATGTTTCGATCTGGACACTGGTTCTGTGAACTGAGCCGAGCTTCACCGAACTTTGAAGAAACAGGCGAACAGCTCTTTGTGCAGCAGCTTCAGGGTTCTGAGAGAAAACTGCAACCAGCATCAATGGCCCATTCCAACCAGTCAGCTTCACAACAGGCACTGCTCTAGTTAATCCAACAGCAAAATACATTATCATCATTTTGTCTTTCTGTCTGTTTTATTTCTTTCTGTATTCATTTGTTTCTTTACAAACACTGTGGTAGAGAATAGTTCATCGTCCCCAGAACTCTCAGCCACCAGTGGGCCCGGAAATGAAAGCCCTCTAATGAGGTTTGATCAAACCCTGGAGCCCGATGGGACGTGGCGTCGTTTGGCTCGGGGCCCGATGAGAGATGACAGTGTTGACAGCTCTCTGGAAGAAACACCTGGTCAGCCCCCCCCCCCTCCCCCCCCCCCCCCCCTCCACCAGCCTCACCGCCGCTTGGCCACGCGCCCACTTAGACCAGGTGTGTTTCCACCGGGCTCTCCGTCCTGTGGCAGCCGTCAAACTCCACGGCCTCAGATTAGCATCAGCTAATACATATGGCCCAGATTAGTGCTCTATCTCCAGCGCGGATCCAGATACGACCTGTTTATGTCTGGATACTGGTGCACCAGTGTTCCCAGACAGGCGATCAGGTGGTCAAGACGTAACCTTAGTGTCTCCTAATTGTATCGGACAAATGGAGGCATATGGTCGGGAGCTACCGTGTGTGCCTCGGCTTGTAAAAACACTGCCAACCTCACCGCGCCTCATGTGCTACCACTTAGACAAATAGCTCGGCTGAATTAAACTGGCAGCCAAAGCACTGCCTCCCAGTTAATAAACGGTTTCCTTCTCCTCGTGTGAGAAACGGACAACTTGCTACATCAGCAGGGCTCGGGGAAAACTTGAGACGCTGTCAAAGGGCCCGACCCGGCGATGAAGGATGAGGTCCAGGGGGTGGGGGTGTGGGGGGGGGGGCTCTGGATTGGGGTGCAAGGGTGCAAGCTCGTTTGTCTTCCTGACGAGGCGCCTCTTTATGACCAGTTTACCTTCCCTCCCGGCGGAGGGAATCGAGTTGATATACTCATCGCTGAGAGACACAACAAATCACGTCCGTCACCGAACACCTGAGTGGTAAAGAAATAGGGTTTCAGAGAATTACTCCAGAGCTTCGACATTAAAACTGGCTGTTGGCGCGTTGCCTCGGGATGTAACTCACTTTCTCTCCAGTGAAAAACAACTTCAGTCCATGTAAGAAATGGTAAATGGTAAATGATTTGTACTTAAAGAGAGTTTTAAAGTCTTGATGACATATATTTTGCCTAAGGGTACTTCGGCATGCGGAGAGGGGAAGCCTGGGATCGAATCAACGGCTTTCTGGTTAGAGGACGACCCGCTCTACCCCCTGACCCCCTGAGCCAAAGCCGCCCTGTCTAGTTTTATCTCAGGATATTGCTTTTCCTGACAATCAATTCGATTTATGTGGATTCTTGACAATTTAACGGTGATAAAAATGATATTTTGACGTTAAATGAGATTCAGGTTACTCACTTACATGCGGATGGCTGTGAAATTAACCACATTTTCTTTCCGTCCGCCTGCGCTCGGGCAGAGCAGCTCGCTCCAGATGCAAATCTACTCAGCAGTGGAAAAAGTTAGAGCAATCCCCAGCAGCTCCAGACAGGGAAACTACATTTACACAGACAGTAAAATACCTGAAATGCTATTTTATTTGCAGTGCAGTGACAGACCAGGCACTA
The DNA here is from genome assembly GCF_949316205.1 of Platichthys flesus. Taxonomy (NCBI): domain Eukaryota; kingdom Metazoa; phylum Chordata; class Actinopteri; order Pleuronectiformes; family Pleuronectidae; genus Platichthys; species Platichthys flesus. Next base: position 5,741,674 of record NC_084965.1, read on the forward strand.
ATAGACATCACGTGCAGAGGATTAACTTTTTACTAGTTTACATCTCGGCTCAGTTTAAGTGTATGTGTAAAAGCACGGCCGAGGCTTTGAAGCTGCCCTGTGACACTAATGTTCACTTTGAGAGGAGGAGTGCAGCATCTCCCCCCGGTGGGAGAAAATCCAGCAATCCATTTGATCCGAAGAGCAAACAGCAGCGTGCACGGCCGAATCTGCAGCAAATCTGATTCACCACGAGCCGCTTTCATCTGCAAATGTCATCTCTCCGTGATCTAACAAGTTGGGGATCTGACGGAGGGGGGCGGCGGAGAAACATCAAGACAAGTTCTGCCCAGGGAGAGAAGCTGAGTAATAAGTGTCTGAGTGAGGACCTCCTGGTTCCTGGGTGAACGTGACCCAGCTCCTCTTTTCAAGTTCAACCTCCCGCGACCTGACCCCTCGCGCCACTCTTCTCCCCCATCAGCTTAATTAGACACAGCCACACACACATTAGATGGTGCCCTTTCTTTTTTCCCTTCACGCACTGAATGGCTGGCTGCGGTTCAAGGCACCATAGAAAAAAAAAACAGAAAAAGAAAGCGGCTATGCAAAACAAGCAGCTTTCAGAGGCAGGGGGAGACCATCAGCAAGCAGCACACACACACACTTCCAACACTCCAGTGAAACCATTGAAAAACAGAGATTGTGGAATTTAAAAAATGATATTTAAACAAGACAAGTCAGGACGCAGCAATTTGAATCCATGCAGGGGAAATGGGGTTTTTGACTCACGAGTGCACGACTGAGCATCTGCACATTTGTAAGTTTCGTGTCAGTGTTTGTGTGTGATTGTGTGTGTGTGTCTGTGTGTGTGTGTGTGTGTGTGTGTGCTGCAACGACTCACCTTTCTAACTCCTCTGATACCTCCTGATGGAAAGAAAAAGCCCAAACTCTCGAACGCAACAGAGTGACACAAACTAACTCACGCACCGTCGCAGTCCAAAAGTTTTTTGCTCTCTCCCGACAGATCTGCACACTTCCCCCTGACTCCCCCTCACACACACCCCTCTCTCTCTCTCTCTCTCTCTCTCTCGCTCTCTCACTTCAGCACTTCCTGGGGCTGCTGCTGTTTATGCTCCAATCAGGCCATCCAAGAAACTACCGCTGCCCCCCCCACCTCCCTCGCAGCCAACGGCCATTGTTTGGCGAAGGCAGATCACATGTAGACGTCTATGTGCATGTGTGTGTGCGTGTGTATGTGTGTGTTCCCTCTTGAGTGGGGTTTTTTAACCTCTTGCCACTCTGCCCGGAGTCTGGCTCCCCTCAATCAGGAGAGAGAAAGCCACTGCGAGCTGAAAGAGAGACGGAGGAAGGAGGATGGGAGCCGGTGGGGGTGAGGGTGAAGGAAAACACACGGAGGGGGCTTCCTGCTTGGATGTCTTTAACTGAGACAGATATACTTTTTTTTAAGCAAGAGTGTGTGTGTTGGGGGGGGGGGGGGGGGGGGGGGGTGGGGGGGGGTTGT
>NC_084965.1:5743374-5817816 GCF_949316205.1 Platichthys flesus
AACCTCGATCTGGGAAATTGTTGCCAAAAATACATCAGAGTGCTAAAAACTGCTTGAATGACAGAAGCCATCTTAATGGATAATTTGAGGTGTACTTTGACTTTTTAGTTTGGTCCGTGTCCAATTCACTAACAGAGTAGACAGAGTTATGACAGGTACTGCAGCCAGCCACTAGGTGGCGAACAAGATGCTTTGGACTTTACTTTTTAGGAGCAGTTATTTCATCTTTATATACAATCCTAAAAATTTCTCTATGGCTGTTTACAACTACATGACCATGTGTTGAATCTTATTACAATTACGGTTTACATTATAAATAAAGCAGTTGAAATGAAGTGTTAGAGAGTTGCAGGCTGAGCTGGTCCTGTACCATAAAGGTACATGAGAGTCCAAAGTATTTCTCCAGAGCCACTTTCACTTCATTACCAACGCTGGCTCACGTCAGCCCCCGGGTTTGCAGGGCATCGTTCAACAAAACTGATTTGGAGTGGAAATAAATATATAAACATATAAAATAAAGAGGCCTTGGCCGCCATCCAACCAGATCCACTCTATCCTTTGGACCAAGCTCCTTTTACATATATTTAGCCTCAAATCATCCAAAGCCCTGGTGAGCTGCTGCCGTCTATTTAAAAAGCCAGTTTCATAATCTTCCACAGGGAGACGGGAGAGGTTTGGCCGAGGGCAACAATTGGAGCCAGTGGCCTATCGCGTGAGCTCTGAGTCAGCATCAAACTCTCCGACAGCGCACGAGGACAAATCGTACTTAAAGCGCGCGTCGAGATGATGACTGACGTTATGAAAATAATGCAAATCTCAGTATGTTGGATTTAACTCCTCTCACGAGCCGGCAGAGGCACGACAGCTCCGACTCCTGACGCGATGCAGCCGCTTGGTGAAGCTGACATTATGGATTTCTGTGGCGGGGAACGTAAACCGCCATTGATTAAATAAATTAATAACAGCCTGCAGTAATGAGAATGTGAAGTGAGAGGTGGAGATCAGGCCGAGGCTGAAGAAGCGAATGTGGCACTATGAGGCCAGTGTGGCCGTCCTGTGGTCGGCTGAGAGACTGACAGAAAAGAACAATGAGACACGGCTCACCCGGAGAACGCGGCACAGAGGGTCGGGGGGGGTCACGTGACAGCGCTTCTGTCTTTCCGTTGGTCCACGAGTCATCCGTCCATGCATGACTCAAAGTGGCAGCGTCCGCGAAGACGGCGTGAGACAGATCGGGCCGTCGTGAGAGTGTGTGTTGTTCTGTGGCGGGGGAGTGGTCGGTGATCATTAGCCTCCCGGCAAAGATGGAGTCAGGAAGGAAACAGAAACGAGAACAACAAGACAGACGACCGGGTGGAGTGAGGTGCAGGAGGTTCAGTGGAGTCAGTTCAGAAGTTTGTGATCAAAAGATTACAGGTCTGAGGCTGAGACTGAGGAGAAAGTGTTCCTGTCACTCAGCAGCTAGCGTCAGCACGCCCTCGAGAAAGCTGTGACTCCTGAAAAGAGTTGAATTACAGGGGGGGGGGGGGGGGGACATGATGCAAACTAGAACGGCATCAGTGGCGTGCATACCTCCGCCAAATAACGCCAAGTCCTCCTCATGAAACCACAGTTAAAGTCACCGGATCAAGATTGATGTGTGGATCTGCACCGAATTGCCCTCACCCACTCACATCAGTGTCTAAACATGCCGGAGTTTCTCACATCTTAAAGACATATGTATTATTCCAAGTTTCCTGGTAATCTGTTTAGTAGTTATTGCGTTATCCTGCTAATAACAAACAAACCAACAACAAACTCTCAGAGGTTTAAAATGCCTTCACATTGGTCCCAATTACACAAATGACTGTGTGTTATCTTCTGAAATAATTACAAATGTTGTGTAACCTTGAGTTTCCTGGTGGGATTTTCCTTTTTCTAGCTGAATGCTTCTGTTTACATGCACTATTCAATCTTTACTAATATGCTGTGGTAAGCATTTTAGGTAAATATTATGGAATACTATAGATATGGAACATTGAGAGAGCTCATATGCTTTCAACTTGAAATGACACCGGAAGTGAAGTCAGATGCTGAGCTTGTGCAGCTCGAGAGGGAAAGAGGAGAAGAAGAAAGAGGAGAAGAAGAAAGAGGAGTGAGGAGAAGGAGCTGAACTGAGCCAAACACTCAAACTTCTAGCCACCGCTCCCTGATATTACTTTCCTCTGTGATGATTTATTGGCTGTGATGACGGGGAGCGATGGAGTGACCGCGGTTGATCCGTTGTTAATAAAGTAAAAACAACAAAAGAAAGAGGTTGAACTCTGGCTCCAGGTCGACTGGGCGGCTGTGACATCACAAAACGATGAAAGTCCCATCAGCTCGTTTTGAGGCGGTTTCCGAACACAGGCTGTGTTATCGTTCTGATGGAGAGACGCACACACAAAGTTACACACTGTTCAATTAACAGACAGTGTGTTGCCCAACAGAGGCATGTCGTTGAGCCTGTTCACCTTTGCCGTTAGTCTCACCTCAGACGGCTGAGGTCCCGATGCGGCTGTGAACACAAGACATGTCCTCGATGAACTCTGGCATTCAAGCTTCTAATAACAACTGTGTGTTTGAATGGCTACAGCGCGTTGCGGGACAATTTCAACTGTCAATAACCCCAAACAAGATAAAAAACAACTGCCCCTGGAATGTCCCGGTTTATTTTCAGCGGGGCTCATCCTAAACAGTGGGATGTTTCTGAAACTGCCAGGTTGTTTTCCAGCGTCAGGCGTTTGGTGCTCCAGACTCTCTAGCCGGCACGGGCTTGTTCGGTTGCAACCTTTTGACTGTGTGCACCATCCTGTCTGTTTCCACGTGAGGCATGAAGCTGCTGTGAGGCGGCGCAGTGAACTCGCGGTCAAGTCGTGTCGGATAAATGAAAACCTCCATAAACAAAAACGGGAGAGTCCTCGGCCCATTGGCCTCAGATGAGGTGAAGCTGTCAGGTCGGGTTCCCTCTCCCACCCGCACCCCCCTCACCTGGTTTAACATCTCTCCTTCACACCATCACTGTCTGAGCCTTCCACTCTCTTATGCAACTTTTAAAAAACATGATTGCAAAAGCAGAACAGCACAGATTAACAGAAAAATACACGTTTTAAATGTCATAGAAATGCGACGCCTATCCAGGTTTACAGAGGAATAAAACAGCATTCAACTTGATTGTGTTTCATAAGTGCACTTCAGAGCAAGAAAAATGTGCCTTTAAAGAAAAGGTGCATTTAGAAAGGATAAGAATGATTAAGGCTAAATGATTTTTGATGCATTCTCCATAACAGAGAGAGCTTTGCATTAAAAAAATACATTATGCAAAACCCGAATGTGTAAAGAGCCCGGCACTAAAATATGAAAAAAATAAATAAAACGCTCTTAATTGCTACTGTAATATTTTTCAATAAAGAATAATAGATGATAACTGCCAGCTGTCGTGTTGTAGAGTGCGAGCCGCAGTCGGCGACTTGGCGACACCCGGGCCGACTTCCCCTCGGTATGAAAGACGCTCGCTGGCTGGCTGCCTGTCAAAGGATTTCAGGGGATCGCACAACAACAAACAAACGTGTTGTGAAATGTGCGGCGCCGAGAAAAAACATTTGGTCGCTTTCACAATTAGTATTCTGTCTCAGAGATCACAAAGGGAGCGAGAGAGGAGCCGGTTCAAAGAGAAACGACTCTCGACTGCTTTCTGTGGCTCCACATGGTCACAGTGTGAAGCCGCTTTTAATTCTAGCTCCATAAATGCACAAAATAAACAGATTTTTGTTTCACTGGCCTCTCTGTGTTATAATAAAAACGTTTTCTGGTAAAAAAATCACACTTATTATTACCTTTAACTTACTTTGATGGGTTTTGAAGTGCACGTACAACATGGCATGAAAGTGTTAAGTGAGGTGAAGAACACTTATCGCTGAAAACACAGCAAGAAACAACAGTCGCAGTGAAGTGTTGCAATTAAATATTAAATCAATCAAGGAGGGTCATAAAAAAGGATTTAACCTGTTCTTTGACTTTACAGCTTGTATCCTTTCCCATCCACTAACACGGAGAAGGTAGGGTTTAAGAGCTATACTGCAGACAGCCACCAGGAGGCGATCAAGATGATTTGACCTGTCATGTCATTCGTCTTTATAAACAGTCTAAAGGACAGACCCGCATCCATGGACTTAGCCTGTATCGTCTGTCCTGACACGACATGAAAGCACCAGTGCAAAAGTAGATGTATATTTCTGAACCTGAGATTCTGCCTCGATGTCACAGACATGAAACATCTCAAAAAATAAACTCCACCCGCTTTCAAAAATGATCATTCTTGATTTTTATCCTCGTTTCACTGCCGGTTGTATAACACCAGAAAAGGGTCCTGCCTTACATTGTCTTCCTCTCCAGTGTCTCTGGCCATAAGAAATCAAATGTTACATAACCAGGGACGTTAGATAAGAGCTTCTTGTGCCTATCACAAGCCGTCTCCACTCATCTACTGGGCGTCTTGTAAAACCATTGGCCTGGAACGATCACGACGAATGGTTGTTGGGCTGAGCATAATTCAAGAAGACAATATAGCAGCTGAGAAATGGATTCTGCTTAAAACATAATGGATGCAAACGATTGACTTTCACACGGCAGAAATAATCTGATATACGACGTATTACAAGTGTAGTGATAAAGGGATTAAATCTTTCCTTTTATCCTGTAGGTCGACCTTCTGTTCAAATTTGCTCCGATCCAGCTTACACTGCTCTGCAACTGATAATACACACATATGTGGAGCATTTCATTCTCCACATTTGGGGAAATCAGCTGTCTCCAAATTCTCGCTCGCATCCCAGTTCTCTATGAAGTATTAAACCTCCGGCTGTTAACATCAGTTCGGCACCCCCCCCCCCCCCCCCCCCCCCCCAATTCTCTTCCCTGCAGCTCAGGATAAAAATGCTGTGTCAGTCTCAGGGTAGCTTGAGCGGCTGCCTGGCTGAAAAGCAGGCATGTCTTACAGAAGACTTCATCACACAGGCGAACGTCATCATTCCCCCTTTTTGAAAAATCCCCAGATTGAAGCGAGGGCCGGGGAGGAGTCGATCTGATCCCTGACTCCGTGTTTCTCGTGTTTAATACTGAAAGAATGCAGCAGAGAGATTTCTCAGAGGCGCGGGGCGGATGTTAGGACATATTTTTGCTCCGGCGATTCATATTTACTGGGAAAGGAGGAGAAAGTTGAACCATCGCCAAATCAAACCCTTCGCCGAAACCACACGAGAAGTGAAAACCCCCCGAGTGGGCATAATGAATCAAGTTCACCCTGACATCCTATTAGCTGTACAGCTGGGGGGCGCTGCGTGCCAGGAGCGATTGACCTCCTGCGTGTGGAGCGGAAGAAGCCGGCCGCTCCTCCACTGGAGAGCTGTGAGGTGTAATCATGTGAAGTGGTAGGAAATCCTGCTCTCTATCAAGAGCTCAAGAGGAGAGATTCCACATGGGGCCAGGAAGTCTGTTTCATTTCGAGTCGCAACAAGTACGAATAAATCTTCTGATTCACAGTCAACAGAGCAATAGCTCCGTGTTTTATAGCTTCCACATATTACACAGACACATCGGAGTGAAGACACAGGCGTCCTGAATATTAAAGCTTTCTGCTGTTGGTGCTATCGAAAGGTGAAACGAAGCAGAATTCGAGAAACAGGGATCTAAATATACAATCAGCTTTCAATCAGAGGTAAAAGAGACATTAATTGGAATAATTGAGGATAAAATGAGGATGTCTGTGTTCTGAATTTGTCGTCCTCATTTTTTCTTGTATTGAGACAACACACACACAACCAGGACTTTATAATTCAGTCACATGGATCACGGTGATCCTAATGGAGGCTGAGCGAGGCGAGGGCCCGTTCTCTGTATCCAGCTGAGCCCCCCCGCTGTGCATGTGACAGTTGCAGCACGACATCTGTCTGCTCTGCCTGCACACAAGGTGCTTTTGAAATTGAAATAATTTTTTGGTTAACCCACACACACACAAACACACACACACTCAAACACACAGGGGTTGGATGTGATAAGCCGTTTTCAGACGTGATCCAGGGAGGACGTCCACAGAATTCTACGGAGGTTGAAGGAGACTCTCTGCAGAGGCAAGAACTTTACACATACTTTCCGGCAGTGAGATCACGTGCCCTTATCACCAAAAACCCCTCTTGACATCTTTGTGCGTCTCCTCATCAACACACCCACTGGCTTGCAGTGAGTCCTGCGGAGGACCCCCTGCTGTGTTCTCACTTCACCTCCTTGGAAGTTGATACCAGGGGGCCGGTCACTCGTTCACACAGACATCCCCGATAGAGTGTGGATGTCTGAAAGCAATTGGACTCGTTCCTCTCTTAGCGGCACAGAAACGAGCCCTCTGTGAACTTTGCTGTTTGGAGCTTCATGATATATTCACCCCGACTTTCTATCTTTCTAATTCATTTGTAATTGATGGGATTTCTTTGGCTTTGAGCCTCAGTTTGGGCTGAGATCAGCTCAACGCAGCGCTCACAGTAAACAAATGGTGCATCAAATCCAGCAGTGACCCTGCACTGTGTTAAAGTGGAAATCTGCTGTATTTACAACTTATAAACAATCTCACTGACACTCACTATTGAAAGCCTGAGGCAGCGCGGCTCATTTACAGACTCTGCTGAAAAATAACTCCTCTCAACTCCTGGTATCTTTTTTCTAAAAGCAAAACAACACACACACACACACACACACACGAACACACACACTGTTGCACCTATGGAGAAATGAGAACACTTTGCAAACATACACAGTGTGAATTGTTTCTTTGTGCTCACACACTGACGAGACTGACACCTTTTCTGCAAAAGAGGAAGAAAGCCTGAGTTATCAGTTTCATATCTGCACAGACAGAGAGAAGGGAGGGGGGGGGGGGCTCCTCTCCCTGACAACAACAGTTGCCTCCAGTGACACAGTTTATCCGTTTCATCCTGCAAACCTGAAGAGGCCCTTTATCTAAAAGTGATGCTCACTCAGTGATACACAAGTCGTTATTTATTATCCTCGCACATATAGTTACCGCAGTGTAGGACATGTCCTCGGCTGCAGCCGGGAGGGACATCCAGGGAGGGGGGTCCACGAGAGCTTCATAACAACATGGCTACAACTGCCGGTAAACACTTTTTTTTCACATCACATTCCACATCTACATTTATTAAATACACGTTGAAACATGCACCTGTCTGAAGCATGACCAAGAAAAAGTCACTGACGCAGCCAAGAGCAAAGTTTGAATCAGCTGCATCTGGACTTTTCTTCTAACCGTCGCAAAACTTGTTTAACTCCTCTTCTTCATCCGTCTCACACACGACAGAGAGGGAGGCCGATCATCAGTGAGATTTAATGCTGCCTCATCCTGCTCAGCACTCGACTCACATGGCGCACATCATCAATAATCTTTTTGTACGAGGCGGTACCTTGGCTGAAACACGCTGGGAATGTGTTGCTCCTGTTTGAAACACAAATTCCCTAACCTCGGCATCTTGGGGCTTATTTCCAGGTTTTATTTTCTGCATCTAATTGCAACGCGATATTAAAAGAGCCATTGAGAGTCCGTTACAGCTCTCCGGCGGGAAAGTGGCATTAAAACTCAAGCAGGATGTTGGCTCACGGAAAAAAAGGATTAATCATCGGGCTGCGCTGCAAGAAATGAAAACTTCCTTTTTATTTGCTGAGCTGTTTGACTGTCACACCAGATACCGTTTGCTCAGAGTCTGTCCTCACGTTTGGACCAAACTGGGACAGACAAGGACAGTTTGGAGGCACTGAAAGCTGCTGTATTAGTAAAAGCAGAACATTACACGGCACATAACAGTCAAGAGGGAAATCTGAAATTACCACGGTGCTTCTATTTTTGTACTGGCAACAAGCTTTTCCCGGCGCAGAGCGTTCACATCATCTGTTCCAGTGCAGATGTGACATTCTGCTAACGTGACTTGAAAAGGTCAGGGGTCAACTGAGAAGTTAACACACTGAGCGTCTTTTCTGACCTCGACAATAAATCACATCACAGCTGCTTCGTGCAACTAGAAGAACAAGTGGGCCATTCCCTGTTTTCTGTATTCTGGGGATGCACAGAACAGAGGGAGACCGACGGGGACTTGCTTAAAATGTTGTTTGCACCTGAAGTTATAGCAGAGACGGGAAAGTTCCAAAGTGGAAGTGAAGAATTGTGATTTATTTCATCTTTAACATCAAGGTCAGAAGATCCTCAGCCTTTCTAACCCCGGGTTTCTTTTCCGAGCTTCTGCTTCATGCCTGCAGAGGCCTGAGGAAATTAAAAAAACTCTTCTGGTCTCTGAGAAAAGTGACAATACAAGGAAGGAAAAGGAGTCAGTTTGAATCCCTAATGGATTGGAGCCAGAAATACACACGATAACAACACTTCTTGGAAAGCAGTGGTGATTTCAGTCATGAGGACCTGAGAGTAATCACTGATCACTGAGAGTAACAGTGGAGTTCAACCTTCACTCTGAGTTCACGACGCTGCCTGCAGCCACATCACATGTCCCAGTCATCTGACAGCAGACAGCAGAAGGTAGTTCACAGTGAATCATGTACTTGATTTCCAGACACTCCACTGACACGATTAGTCAGCTACTGTTAATTCTGTCTCTTGTATTATTTTGACATTTTGGGGGGAAATGACTCCTTTACTGATTAATATCTGCCAAGAGTTACATGAAAATATAAAAATTACACTCATGTCTGTGCACGAAGCTCAGAGCTGGAACCTGGAGGCATTTAGCTTAGCTTAGCATAGTATACAACCTGGAAGACGCCAGCAAACAAAAACCTTTCCTAACTTCAGTTCCACTCTCATTTTAATCAAATTTAAATGATGTTAATTGGTTTATAAGTGATGGCGTCTGCAACTCAGCAACTCGTGTACAAAACCTTTCGCCGACTGTCGTGGATCAAGGTGGTGTTCACGTGAACTTTACCAATCTGAAACTTATTTTTATTGATTATTGTGATGTCACTTGAACGCTCAATTAATCACAAGAGTGGAATTAGTCGTCTCATCCATCGCTCAGCAAGAAAACCAATTGGCAAGATTTCAAACAATTCCTTTAAATTCCATTTAACCTCGAACGCAGTTCAGCTACATCATCTCTCCTAATCTGCATGCTACATGGACGAGGAATTATTTGAATGAACCTCCACCAGAAATTCGTCGAGCAGATGATCACAAACGGGAACCGCCAGCAACAATAAAATGTTTTATTAATGAAGGATATTAATGAAACTGCAGTCCCCCGAAACAACATGTCGACATGAAGAAATAAACACGGCAGGAGATTCAATTTGAATCCTCTGAACTACGGAAATAAACATGTCTGAATATTTAGCAGTTATGTGCGTTTATGCTCACAAAGACATACAGAAAAACAGACAGACACACACACACACAGACACACACCATGGTATTTGCCTGAGGCGCAAAGGGGAAGAAGTATTGATTTCTCCGTTGACTTTTGGGGAGGAAACCCTGAGGGACGCCTTGCATCCACTTACGCCCTCAGTCGGGTGAATTAACCACATTTATGCTTTGGGCTAAAACACACACACGCATTACATTAAACTGAACAAACACTCTGGCAGTGAGATGTCTGGTCTGAGGGAATTTCACGTCACATTTGCAGCTTTAACCTTTGAAGACTTCTCTGTGTAACCAAGCCAAGCGGACAGACTTACACTCCACTAACTACTGAAAACATGTGGACATCCGTTTGTCCTCAACAGGTGAAAGACTCAAAGTCTGGGTGGGCATGAAAATAGTCTTTCCTCTGATCTTTAATCCGACACGCAGAGTTCCCCATGAGAGCCGCACAGCTCCAGGAAAAAGCAACACTGTCCCAAGCTACACTCTCAAAGACAAACAGACACCAGACCCCCGAGGAGGACTCACAACACACACTCATCGAGTCACATCACCAGAGTTCATTGTTCTTGCTCAGTGGCCCGATAATTGTCTGTTTTCTGTTGGAGGGATGAGTAACATCCAATCTTTTTCTAAATCACAGACCCCAGGTCGGGGAACACACCATTAACTCACCTGCTCGCATACTTCTAATGACTCATTGGACTTGTCTGCAATCAGCGGCTACTTATTGACAGGCCAAGGACAAAGGTGAGTTGTCTCGGGCAGCTGAGGCAACATCATGGCCTCATTGTCACTTCCTCACTCGAGGCATTTGGGACAAAAGTTCTTTATTAACGTTTAAACTGTCTGGACTTCAGTCAATAGAGGAACCAATCATTGCCAAAGCTTTAACGGACACAGACACCGGATGCTGCTGCTTTCAGACATGAAGTGAACCCTGGACAACAAAGATGTCCAAGTTAGCTGCTTTTCTGTTTGTGGCCATTTTCAGAAACTCTACTGAGATAGTCTGGTGCAGGATTTCACATATTTCTCATTAAAATCCCAATGAACAAGGGCTTTACGCAAAAATAAAGAAACCCATATGAATCCATAGACGTTTTAGAGCAAGACTGTGTGTGTGTGTGTGGGAGGGGGGGATTGCTTTTAATCAGCCCCCTGCTTATGGACGTCAGTTTGTCACCAAAAAAGAAAAGAAGTCTGGATAGTAGCCCGATCTCAATCGCTCAAGTTCCTTTCTGGCAGAACACAAGCCTCACGACAGACCCTGTGTGTACATAACAAGGTCATTAAAAGGGATTTCTGGGGAATTGAAACTTCATATCCATTTTTGTGGGCCGACTGATGTGGAGGGAGAGAGCGGTTTGTATTCCTAATAAGACTCGCCGCCCGCCTGATAGTTGTCAAAGAGGAAAAAATCCCACAGAGACAACTGGAGGGTTTAAAAAGAGTCACGAGAGGCTGCAATTAATGTAATCCCTCACTCTTGGCTTCCGTGTCAAAGAAGCGGGCGATCACGTCCCGATCCTTAAAACTCATTCCCCGTCACACTGCGCCATTCAGCTCAACTTTAAAGACGCAACATCTGTGAGAAGAAAGTGTCACGGATACCAAACCACTCATGGATTATTAACAGTGAGTAAGAGAGGAAACTGACGGCGAACGTGTAAAAGCATGCAACGCGTCTCGAGCCAGATTTCTCACATCCATACGCTGCCGTCAGCGGCACACATGTACAATGAAATCCTGAACTACTGATTTAACAACCTCCAAAACAAGCTGAAGCGCCTCCTCAGCTAATCCTGTCGTGGCAGCAGATCTTGCAGAAACACATCAGGCAAGTGGCGACACAACACAGGCGCTTGGGCTCGGGTCCTGGATGAGTAAAGGACCCCCCTCCCCCCCCCCCCCTCTCAGCTGCTTTTATTGACTCACCTTCTCAATCACCGAAAAGCTGAGGTCATACCAAAAAAAAAAAAGGCAAAATCAAAGCGGTGACTTTATCTCAAGAGCATCTCGAGAACAAATCCTTGCCTGATGGAGCGTGGGTTCAAAGCAGCACACGTGGTTATGGAAGACGTGAAACACTTTCAAGTTGATTTAGACACAAAGACAGAGAGAAGTTCTGGAGGTTTGGAGATAGCAGAGATTGATAGGAGAGCGACAGTGAGGTGAGGCTTTTATCAGCCAAAGTCTTTCCAGACGTGAGCCTGTCCAGATGTTTCTGTCGACTGGTTTGTTTTGTCCAGTTAGTTTTATGCAAAAAAGAACTTTAAAATCTCCACTGAGGAGTTTGTTGGTTTTTTAAGCAAGATTACATTTTATCTGTCCTTAAGATGAACTTTTCTCAGCTTTTCTGACACTGCTAATTTTCTGTCGGGTAACGCTGCCTTGTCATTGGTCGAGGCAGAAAGAAAAGGATAATGCAGCATTTCCGGGGTAATTAAGAAATAAGAAGCGCTTGTTTTCGATGCAGCAGAAGCGATTGAGTCCAGATCATGATTTCTGCCTGATCCATCAGGCAGACCTATCCCATGCACATCGGAACATAAATCTGACCTGACAGAGCCCTGACAGAGCCCTGACCCCTGACCTGAATCTCTCTCAATAACTCTGCAGCTTTTTGTTTTTCAGCAGTTGACGTCACTGATCTTCTTGTGGCTTAATAGAAACAAATCGCTGTGGTCACGTTGTAAAACCAGTTTGAAATCCCTCTCGGAACAGAGGGCGGTTGTTTGGATTTTCCAATAAGATGTTTGACAATCGCACGGCGGTGTACTGTTGGGGCGTATGCATCCTGTTGACCATGCAGTGAACATCATAATGAGTAAAGCATAGACGTCCAGGATGAGAGACGCCGGGGGAATAAGCTAAAAATGGCTCCGGTGGTTTGATGCCATGTCACACGGTATCAGAGGGGCAGCCGAACTTGAACCTGCTCTTGAGACTTGTATTATATCCTCCCTGGACTGGAAATGTCAAACGGATTTCACTTTCGGTGGAGGCTGACACTCTTTAGGACTGAAATTGGGCCCTTTGGCGAGCAGCAGTCCGCCCTGAACCTTTCACACAGTGGAAATGTCACCTGTCACACACACTTATTGTCTGCCAGCACCGTGTGCCTCAGCTCCGTCTGACCCTGTGGGCCCGGCGCTTCAGCTGCCGTCACGCCTTGTAACTGGCATCAGCTTTTGGAGTCAGAGACCTGGCACAGCCTCAGCAACCCCATATTCACTAGGCTTTCTTTAATACAAGCCATGTGTGGATGTGGAAGATGAAGAGTTGCCCATTTACCTGCATTAAAACCGGATTTAACTGCGCTGGCCTATTTAAAATCCAAATATTTAAGCAAAGCATGGCGTCATAGAGCAAACAGCCGTTCCTTAAAGTAAAGCCCGGGCATGGAGTGTAAATATGAAGTGTTGTGTATCAAAGGGAGGAGGATTCAGTCGATAGTGGAGCTACTTTCTAGAGACACGAGACTGTTGAAGCATTGTCTTTTCAACGTGAAACTTCAAAGTGACTGTCCATAGCAAGAAATGCACGGCGCTCTCTACAAAGACAGACTTGAAAAAAGCACAGGAGGACAGAGGCAGAGAAGATCCACAGTTCATTTATTCTTTTTGATAGTCTTTGTGTGTGTGTGTGTGTGTGTGTGTGTGTGTGTGCGTGTGTGCGGGCGATGGGGGCATCTTTAAACTGCTCGATGGACTCAACTGCTGTCAAAACACGATGGCGAAGAGAGGAACGAGGAGGAGGGGGGCGACGCCGAAAGGGAAACAAAAGTGGACAAGGTGTCAGGGAGACGAGAAGCAAGAAACAAGACGAAGAGAAGGAGAGAAGGAGATGAGCGAGGAAGCATGAGAGCGTCACGAGAGAAGATAGAAGATACAGGCATAAAAAGAAAAAAAGAAGATTTCGGTCATTTTCTGGGACGTGCATGTTTCAAATTCTTCTTTGAGGGAAAGTTTTGCTGACTCTTGCTTCCAGGACCAAATGACCTGAAGGTGAAGTGACCCCTCGGCCCATTAAGAAGTGAATCATCTCAGCAGCGAGGCCGATTATTTGTGTAGATAAGAGGCTGGAAGCTCCACGGAGGAGAACATCTGGTTTCCAGTATGAACCTGCCCCCTTATAACCTGTAACCCGTCTTTACTGCGGAGAGGGAGTCAGGCACAGACACAGCTCGCTAACCTGTTGATTTCCCAGCATGCCCTGCTCGCATTCCTGACCTCCTTCTGTCAATCCCCCCATTGACTCGGCCCTGTTGCCTGCATCGCCCTCACAGTTATGCCACCCCCCCCCCCCCCCCCCAGTAGCTGTGCTGGAGTACAAGCTGAACAGTCAAGAGTGATTTGAGAGTGACTGACAGGAGACATGTCAAAAACAGACAGGAGAAAAACACCCTCCGATTGTGAATACACGTTCATCTTCAATCTCTGGGTCGAGTTGCCTTCACCCTGCGAGCGTGAGATGACTGTGACCCGACAGAAACCACGAGAGACGGCCCCCCCGCTGAGTCGGGAATCCAGTGAGAAGACCAGAAGGGGAATGATAAGACTACTTTCCCTTCACCTCCCGGCCCCATTTCTTAATCTGCACCCCACAGAGACCAGGGCAGAGGGATAGTGGCAGGGAGCCCATGAGCAGGGATTCAATTCTCGGCACGGCGTCAAAAGATGAAGCTTCGGTGTCATTTCAGGTTTTATGGAAGCACACGTCATGCAGCAAAAAATTGAACATCTTGAAAATCCACCTTAAATTTATTTGTATTCTCGCAAATCCATTCTTCAACATATCAGAAACCCTTGAGCCATGTTCTTGTATTTAAACTATAGGACGTGTGACTTCCTGGATCGTATTTCATTTTCTCATTGGAACCTGTAGCAACGTGCCCTCACCACTGAAGACCCTAACGCTGTTTTTTGAACACAGCAGTTTGTTTGCAAAATCCCATCCTCTGCTGCAGGGAATCGAAGGGATCGCAGGTGAGGAAGACTTGGATCCTCACAGTACACAACACAATGACCTTTAGAGGAGACGCACAACAAGTAGGAACACCTAATCCTTTCATCCTACTCTTTAAAGCAATTTGGAAAAGCTGAATGGAAGGATGGGCAAACGATATCATACTTTTCAGCTTTAAGAACATTGCCCCCAACTATGGCCTCAATGAGTGGCAGTGCAAACAAATCCAATCATGTGCCTTCAAAATAACAATAAACATAAATCAGAGTTTCTCGTTTGCACATGTAAATAAAAAGCAGTACAAATCCTCATAAGAGAGAAGCTGATGTTCAGATAATGAAGTGTGGTCAAGGACTTACTGTGGTTGGAGCCTTGCTGCTGAGCGGAGGCTTTGGGGGGGCTGATCCTGCTCCTGGGAGGGAGCATCTCCATGTTTTCTCCCTTCTCACCTGGCCTCTGGCTGGGGGCCTGAGTGTGAGCCTTGTCCTGAGGCCCGGCGACCATTAAAGACTTCTGTCTGTTCAGGATACCGTCGCTACCGGCCCTCATTAGCTTCTCCCCCACGCTCAGCACCCGGACCCGACCGGCCACAGCGCCAGTGCCGTGGCATTCCTTCCTGGGGGAGGGCAGTTTGGACCCGGCCCCTGCCGAGGGGGGCCGGGCCAACCTGGAGGCTCTGGACATCCCTGCGGGTCGGTGGATCAGCGGAGCTCCTCAGTCTTCCTCAGCCAGCGTGAGTGCAGCTGCGTCCCGGTGGCAATCCAGGGTTACTCAGACTCTCTGCGAGTGTGGCTCGGTGACTCTCCGGCTCCAGCGTGTTGTGACTGGTGCAGGTAGGCTGAGAGGGCCCCAGGGAGGGAGGGCACTTTTGGGAAGCCGGGTGGGAGGTGAGCTAAGGGTGCGGGGGTGGAGGAGGGGTCAGTAGATCCTTGGAAGGTGTTCTCTTCTCCTGGCGTGGCCTCCGGAGCTCATTCTCCAAAGCAAACAGAAGATGTGTGTGTGTGTGTGTGTGTGTGCCCGTTTGTGTGTGGATAGACCTGTGGAGAGGCAGGAGGTGCTGTGCCAAATGCAAACAGAAACTCAGGTCTCCAGTGTCAGCGCATTCCAGCTTTTTAATCCCCCCCCCCCGCCTCTCTTCCCCTGTATTTCACACTCTCTCCTCCTCCATCCCTCTCTTTTTCTCCCCGAATCTTCTCCCCTCGCTTACACTCATAACATGGTTGTCAACTTCTCCCGCGACCTCGTGCCTTGTGATTCCTCCTCGTGTTGCCGTCCTCTCGTGCCTCCTCTCCTCTCCTCTCCTCTCCTCTCCTCTCCTCTCTTCTCCTCTCTTTTCGCTCCAGTTCACTCGCTCTTCTCTGCTGATGCTCAGCGGGTGACCACTCCAGCTCTCCGCCGGCAGAGACTGCAAGAGAGAGAAAAAACTGGAGGAGGAAAAAAAAAAGAAAAGAGCAGAAGGGGGAGAAGGTGCCGGCAGAGGCTGAGCGGAGGAGCCCTTCTCTTCAGGTGCAGCTGCTCAAGCTGTTCCAGATGTGTGTGCCGCGCTTCACGTCATCAGCGACCGCTCAGAGCCACACTGGTGCAATCAGCGGCTTTACCTCCTCCTCCTCCTCTTTTCACTCTTTCTTCTCTGTCTATCTCTAGTCGAGCTAGTTCAGAAAGCCTGCGCTGCTCCCGAGTGATCAGATGTGTTCGGGCTAACGAGAGACAGGAACGCACAGACAACCACACACACACACACACACTATACACAACACACACACTGCTGGAATTTACAGAGAATTACGGGGCGCAAGAGGAGGGGAGCGCGACGCGGAGGCACAAGCCGTCCTGATCCTCTGCACTGAAGACATCGGCTGTGACAGGAGGAGGAAAAGGGAGCAGAAGTTGTCCGCGGGGGGAGAAACAGCGAGGAGGAGAAGATCAGAGCTTTCAGTCACTTCTCTCTCGCTCTTCCCCTCTGTCCCGGAAAATATATAATAAATCAACCCTCTCGTCCACAATCTGAGGAAGACAAAACATCTCTCCTCTTTTGACAAAGTGCTTGGAACGATTGTCTGACTCACAGATAATCTGAAATCAGTGCCAGACGAGGACAATAACAATAAACACAAGAAAGATTGAATCTGTGTCGGTGGAAAGAGCAAAACAACTACTGAGAACCATGGAGGAAAGATTTTACAGTGAATTTCATTTTAGAGAAAGTGAGTCTCTGGAGTTTCTCTGTGACTCTGGAAAGAATAAACCACAACTTCTTCTTCTTCTTCTAATTCATTACCTCCGAGGACAGGTCACCTGATTGTCCACCTCTGAGCCTGTGACACTTGTGTAGTAATGTTTGTGCGACTCCATTGCGTGCCTTACGGACGACACGGCAGAAAATGGATTACAGTAAGCAAAAGGATCAGCTGTGTCCAGTCAACATGTTATAAAAGAGCAACAATCCACATGGGTCGGACCGCGGGCGTAGCTTTCCACAGCGACTCTGAACTGAACTGGTCCTGTGCCATTCAGAGGGAGTCCCAGTATAGAAAAAGCCATTTGTGGTCTTTTTACACGAGCCGCCATGTTTTCTCTGCTGTCCTGTTTTTTGCAGCCGCACAGCAAAGAGAGAAAAAGGACACGCGCACCGTTTATGGAGAAGAGTCGAACAAAATCCTCTGTTTCATTATCAATCCCCCCCCCCCCCAATCCAACGATTGCCTTTTAGGTCTTCTGAACACAACCGTCACTGATTGTATAGATCTGAAATATTAATCATACGGCTACATATCTGTACGGCTTGAGATAAAAAGGCAAAGCAGATTGACCCAAATACTTTCCCAACGAACAGTTCACTCACAAAATCTGATGGCTAAGAACCTCATGGGAACCGCTGTGTGTGTGTGCGTGTGTGTGCATGTGTGTGATGGATTTCAGAAAGAGAGGAAAAAAGTCAAGAAGATAGAGACATAAGATTTAATATCAGAATTGTGTCAGATTATACGTGTGCGTCACCGGTTTGGCTGATGTCTTCTATGTTTACAGTATCGTGGTAACAAGGATGACGTCAAATCAAAAAAAAAGGAAAAGGGCTCAGAGAAAAAAGCACATGCTCAGTATAGGTTTCAGAGTGAAATGGTTATTTTCTCCTACTATGGTTATGGCTATTTGTGTAAGTGTGTGTGTATGTGTGTGTGTGTGTGTGTGTGTGTGCATGCTGGGGCTAAATGAAAGCCCTCTGTGTGGACTGGATGCCTCCCAGGCTCTCAGCCAGCTCAGGCTGTACAGTAGACAAACAGCGGGAAGTTGGTTCAAAGGCTTTAAATAACATAGCATTTAAGGGACGGATATAATTTGCGTTTCCTTAATTAAGCCTGTGATTTCCGCGCAATGTGATAGATCGTGAAGCCGATGCGTCTCATGCATCATGTAAGTGTCGGCACACCATCCAGGCATGGCGTCAATTGGATGAAAAAAAAAACAGCCCACGCCGCAAAAGAGTTTCAACTTCAAAAACAAAACTTGTGAAAGATGATTATCCGATGATGAGTTGAAACTGGCTCCGACAATAAAAAGACCTGAGTGACAAAAGCTGCCGCCCACCAGTTGCCCCCGGGTCTCACGCCAGAGCGCCGACTACACGGATTCACTTTGGAGCGGTGAGTGCGCAGGCGGGGATTGAGACGTCTGCGGTGATGTAAAAACGATGGAGCAGATAATCCCACCGGTTCTGGTGAAGCTGCTCACGGCCCATAACTGTGTAGAGGAAAAGGCTGTCGGACACTTTTCAGACGGGTGGTGGGCTCAGCATGGGTTGTCTGAGTGCCTCTGTGGTATTTCTCTAATTAACTGACTTTTCTTTCTGTGGTTTATTATTAAACTGGGGGGGCAAAGGTCACGAATGACTGCCCCCCCCCCCCCCCCATCACTAAGCAGAGGAGGGCCTATATTTATCCAGCGTTAATAAATATTTTGATGTTGACAAGGAAATGAGGCTTTGTTTAGATCACGAGTGGGTGTTACATTTGTCAGAGAATGTTGCTGTCACTCAAGCGGAGAAAATCAAAAATGAAAGTATGTTGTAATTAAAAGCTGCTGAAATATTTCCTATCAACACCGTGAACACAAGAGTACTTGTATGGGAAATGAGTCGACCACAGTGAACGTTCACCAGACTCTGGAGCTTAATAATGTCTCTTGGCAAATGGTTTTGGTTTCCTGGCCGGCGGTTTGATTATTTTATTCGGCCTCAGTGCTCTGAGACAAAGCTGGCAGCCAGTAAGCTGGTAAACATCGGTGAGTCTAGCCAATAAAGAGCCTAATGTTTTAGTTAGGAGCACAGACTGTGTACGTGAAGATGGAAGATCTGACTGGTCCCCAAAAGTGGAGCCAAATCATCACCTATCTTCTCCAGGTTAACAGATGGGACATGGACAAAGCTAAAAAGTCAAAGTACACGTCGAATAAAATGTTCTCAAAGATGGTTTCTGTCATTTTAGGTGTTTCTTATCACACTGGTGTTTGCTGAAGTTCTCACATTATCAGTAAGTTTGGTTTTAATTAGTTATTTGATGATGTTATAATTGGGGGAATTGGGGGAAACATCATCACTGTGGAGATACAGTCTGTGTCAAGGTGTTAGTGGAGACCAGAAAGTTTATATCGGTTATATCGAACTTACATTTCCCTTTAACACCTCCTAACCAAAACAGCTCCGATGAATAGCAACTTCTTTCCAACAGGCTCAGCAGAGAAACCTGAAGTTATTGCAGGTTTATAATTAAACTTGCACTTTTATAAACGGCCGCCTGCTGCATCTGAATAAAAACCACCACCCTGATGAGAGTGAGCCGGGACAGCAACAAGCCGAATGAGTCAGGTGATAATCATCTGTGGACTCATCACAACGGACGACCCCCCCCCCCCCCCCAAAAAAAAAAAAAACAGTGACCTCATCAGCCCCATCTTCCCATTGACTGGGAAGCACAAAGCGGGGGAAGTTTATTCAGGACTGAAGGTGGAGTTTGGGGGGGGTTGGGGGATGTGCGAGGCAAACTGTTGGATGGGTTTGGTGTGTGTGAGTGTCTGTGTGAGTGTGTGTGAGATCGGGGGGGGGGGGGGACCTGTGTGTCTATCTGCTGAGGATTAAGCCTGAGTATGTTTTCCAAGCCCCGAGGGGTTGGTTGTTTCTTTCCCGCATTCCGTCTCCCAGCTCCCCCCCCACCACATCATGAGTCACTACAGACTGTAACCTTCACTCAGTGTCAGCGGCTGAATCAGTCAGTGACAGTGCACTGCGAGCTCCACCGACGTGTACAGACACACAACAGCATCACAGAGCGTGGAGACAACCAATTGCTGTGGTACTGACACAGATTTGGGACCAGGTTGCAACAGTTCCTCTAATGGCTTTTAGTGCCCCCCCCCCCCCCGGACGCCTCTCCCTCATGTATTCATCTCCGGTAGCTTGCTCTGAGTTATGTAACACCGGATGTTCTGAAACCTCGCGCAGGACTGAACAAAGATACCTGAAGGTGTGCGTCCCGTCTTTCTGCTGTTGGACCCGGTTTTCTTTTACGTTAGTTAGATATTTGTTATTCTGTTTTCCTAGAGTCCTTTTTTGATTCTGTATATATATATATCTTTTATTATTTAAACAGCACCCACTCATCCTGTATCCCTCTTTTAGTTAATTAATTCACTTCTTAGTATTTATTCCTTTAGCCTCCAGAATAATTTTTTTTATTTTGATGTCAACCATAACATCTAGATTTATGATTTATGTTGCTTCACTCCCCCCCGACAGGCTGGATCGTAACTTCCACTTATCCCCGATGAGGCTTACATGTCGGGACACAAAGACGAGACAATCAACCTCTTCTTCTGGGCTTCATCCAGAACAGATAAAAGTTGATTTTCCCTGAAAGATCGTAACACCGGGCGGCAAACTTGGTGAAACCTGCAGCGAGCCTACAGTCAAACTCCAACGTTCCACAGAATAACAATTTCTCACCCGAGCAAACAATCAATATGTAATCACAGACTTAGTAGTTCACAGGCTCATGAAATGAACATCTGAATCCCAGTCTCTAACTGGGACACGTTCTGTTTCTTAAATTGGTCAAAAAACATCAACAACGGCAAACGGAGCCTTTTCTTTGGGACTCGAGGAGCTCGAGCTGTCGACTGCTCCCGACGCCCGGCTGCAGAAGAAGTGTCTCAGAGGAAGAGGAGCCGTGTGTGAGATGGTGAGACTTGCTGACAGTTGGGACCAATTGGACTTAACGCTCAGCCGCTCCCCGGGGAAACCCAACCAACATGTCACACTATCTGCTGCATTATGTCACGGCGAAAGCGGCAGTGACCAACACAGGTTGAATGCCGCTCATTCAACAGGTCAGAGGAGACCCCGGCCCAATCAGGAGGAGCGCTGTCTCCGCCATTATCATCAACTGTCACTTAGACAAACAAGACAGATTGAGGGGACCCGAGGACACGCAACGACGTCGCATCTCCACAATCTTCACAGAAACTTAAAAGGACGTTTGTGAAGCTTTATAGATTGTTGGATGCGGAACATTCACTCCAGTCGATTCCAGAAGGTTTTTCAAAATAAAAAATGATACGTGTCAAATTTTGTTTGGCTCCATCCATGTATACGAGGGCCATCTGCTTGTGAAGACATGAAGGATGCTCCCCGGTTCAAATCAGCTGCCAAGGAGCGTTGCACAACAAAAATGGAAATTCAAATCCCGAAGATGAGGTTAGGTGAGGGCATGACTCCGCCAGAGCTGAAGGAGGAGCTACTGTGACAAAAGGAAGTGTTTAGTTTGTATTCGATGGATAGATGGAGGGATGGAGGGATGGAGGGATGGGATGGAGGGATGGAAGGATGGAAGGAGGGATGGAGGGATGGAAGGATGGATGGAAGGATCTCCCGTCTCACACAAGCTTATCTACAAGTTGATGCATTTGCCCTGAGGCTCTCTCAATCAAAGCAAAGATAAAAGAACTGGTTTGATGATGACACAAAGCAGCGTGGGATCATGGAAGCCTTAAAAAGTTTGTTAAAAATGTATTCACGCTCCAGATCCATTTGATCTCAGAATTGTTACGTATCATATCTTTAAATAAATGAAAAGAAATAGCAGCTTTTGAGGTAGTGAATCAATCTGAATACATATGGTGCAGTTTCTGTTATAACTGAAAGTGATTGAATCGACTCAACTTGAGGTTAACAGGCTACAGCTTGTTATAAAAGAAACAAGATTCATAAACACTGTCATGACGCCTCATCGGCAGCAGGAGAAGCTTCATTCCGTCTTATTTTGGCGAGGTCTGTGCCTGGAAACAAGTAGAATCCCTTTTAACAAGGGCCCAGAGGAAGATTGTTGATACAGATGCTGAAACACAAGATGTTTCCCCTAAGACTCTTGGCTCACACTAACACCACATAACAAAGAGAGGGTCAGTATTGAGTTGTGTTGAGGCTTTTAGTGAGCAGGGATTCAGCATCAAGTCCGTGTCATCATGAATTCTACCTCCTTATGTCCCGTCTCTGGGGCCCCCCTGTGGCCTGGTAAATCACTCCTGCTCTTCACTCTCAGAAACCCCACTCACACTTCTGGACATGTCTCCCTCTGAACTCGCACGGAGCTCACAGCCTGGTTCTGTCCCTCTAGGAGAGCGGAGCTTCTTATCTGGACAGCCTGTCAAGTGGGTTATTGGAGGCAAACTGAATGCTCCGGCCTTAAGTATATAAAGAGGATATGAGGAGAGACAAACCACCTCCTAAAGTCAGACCGATGTAAATAAGAGGCTTCACCACTCTCTTTATGGCTTATTGATTTTTAGTTGCATGCCTGGCTGCAGACGGAGGAGGGAGCGATGGAAGGGAAGACTGAGAGGAGCAATTTCCCGAATTGTGAAACAGCAGCATCTTTCTGAGGAACAACCACAGTGTCATCTTAATGGCACTTCCCACGAAGCTCACAGGAGAAAATTGCGTAAAAGGGCAAAAACACTATCTGGAAAGTGTGGGCGGTTTTCAGACGTTAACTCCAGAAGATGTCTGGAAAGAACAGGATGACATCTGCGTCTTCTACATGTATGTTAACTCTTTTTCATCATGAGATGTTTTTATCTTCTGGTTTCCAAACCGATGCATGTTTGAAACGTTCCAGGATATTTTCCTGGCAATTCTCATGTGGGTTTACTGGACATTTTGCTTGGGGGACCTGCAGGAAAAGTTCCCGTAAAATCTCAGGAGCCCCTGATTTGTACATTTGCGTTCTCACATCCAGCCCCTCCGGAAGATTTCTGGAAAAAGTCTGGAGTTCAGTGCATGTCTGAAAGCAGCTATAAGAAAACCAGAAAGACAGGTAAGAAAAGCACGGTGAGATAATTATACGGTCATGACATTGCACACTGTGGTTGAAACCAAACCAGGGAGAGTACGACCGAAATAAGGTTCGAAACCTCCGTGTGTCAGATGCGGCTGGAGATCAGAATTCTAGTATTACAGCAAAGGAATTAATGAGGCGAGGTTTCCAGAGTCAAATCTGAGGTGTTTTTGATTCAGCCGCCATTTGCTCAAAATACAAAACCAAAATATTTACCTCAGATGAAGAAAGAGAAAAAGGTTAATATATTAAAATCGGGTTAGATGCGAGGAAAGAAAGAGGATACCTCTGAGATGAGACGACTTAAAATCAGTAACTTCATCTCCCACCTGCTCGTCTTCACCGAGCAAAATTTGCAAAACACATAAGAGCATGAATTAATGCACACACAAAAAAACACGGACTCACTCACCCAAACAGACACACACACACACACACAGCACCATAAGGGCCTGTTAGATCTTTTAGAGACTCATTTATTATGGAGGAGGAATGATTGGGTTTTCAGTGCTGGTGCAGCTGCAACCTTGGTTTACTTCTGCTCGAGGATCTTTAACAGACAAACCAGAGGAGATGTTTTATTCTATGTTCACCATATGCAGCATAAACCTCTGCATGGACTCGACTTGAGAACATCTGAGTCTTGATGGTTGTTAATCTGACGTAAGCATGACAAATCTGACAGGCGTCATTGATGAAAAGTGAGCAAAACTGTACCATAAACTCTATATAAAAAAGGACGTAGACCCTGGGTTCAGAAAGTGAAGCCAATGTGAAGTGTCTTAATCCTGTATTCTCTCAAATGACCAGCAGAGGGCGGTTCCAAGTTAATCTATAGAAGCCACAGTCAAGCTCCACCCACCACTCCGACCAAATATGGTGATTTCTGGTTTCAGAAAACCAAGATGGCGCTGGATACAAAAAGGCAAACTTCCAAAAGACAGCTCACAAACCAATGGGTGACGTCTCTGGGTCGAACCACTGGGATAACTGAAATCCCAAAATTATAGAGCTAGATAAAATGACATATTTAAAAACATAACTCAAAACATAATGAGAAAGTTCCACCACAAACTAGTCTGACGAATGAAGCTTCATTTCCCAAAGCCACATTCCCCCCCCCATCCCCCCATGGGTATATTTGAACATTTGAGGTTAAGAAAACATGACAAAGAACAAAATCCATTTCCTCAATGATAATGTTATTAACTTTCATGTTACCTCAAGCAGCAAGTCGATAATAATCCTGTTAATGCTGCTGGAAAATCTGCTCATTGACTGAAACCATCCTTAATGTGGTGACAGTTAATCTGGAGGTGTTTCAACCTAAAGTGAGCAACGTTCGATACCGACGCCTCCCGTTCTACCATAGAAGCAGCGAGAGGCACGAAATGTATACTCACTAGGGCCATTTCATTTTTTGACCTTTAACATGTGAAAATACCATTTGTCTAAGTGCTCTCTGGGGGGGGGGGTTGTGAATAATCTGCGTGTCTGTGTGTGCACATGCTTGCCAAGAAGCCGACAGCTTTCAAATGAGCGATTATCGTCCCCATAAATTTGCATACTTTCCCCCGGTGAATATCGTTTCCACGCAAAAAGTTGTCAGTCAATCGACATTATATCATCAGTTGTAAATCACACTGAGCTGGGACACGTGGTGGTTTTTTAGTCTATTGAAACCAAAACACAATTTCAAATCTCAGTTTAACCTCTAAATCTTTCTAAGCTATGTCTGCACGGGCAAGATAGATGAGCGTGTCCAGCCATGCAAACATCTCTGAAGATCCTCATTAATGTGGAATTTCTTTCATTCCTCACTGGGCATCCCTTCACAGCAGAGACGTGGCCAAGCGCTCGGATGGAAGATGACACATGAATATGAATGCTTTTTCCCCCCCCCCCCATAACTCTCTGGCATGATAAAGGTTACAGGGAATGAGTTTAAAACAAGTGACAGTAACATGCACTCTCACGTGGCTGAAAGTGACATGAAGTGAGGGGGGGGATGGAAACGATTCGGAAAGAGGAAGTTCACTGGAAAGTCAGTGAGACACAAGAACGAGGAGTCACGACACGAGGGATGGATTGCAGAAACGGGAAGATTCCCTTGTTTTCGACTTGTGAGCGTGTGAAACGTAAATGAGGGAGGAATGGGAGGAATGGGAGGAATGGGAGAATCAATATTGGTTTGAACATTTTTCCCAACTTGCATAGTGTTGGTTTAAATAATTGAGACCAAGATATGTGATCAATACAATCAGAGAGTAAACTTTTCACCCAACAGGCTAAACAAAGCAAGGGATGCACGTAATTACCCACAATCCATAGCATCTCTGTGCTGCAATTTCCCCCTTTTTTTCATTATGAAACCCTTATGAGAATGAAATGTTTCTGAGTCTTGATGTTTGACGGTTTTATCATAAACGTTATGGTAAATAACTATAAATACAAAATGTTATGTAATATATACAACTTGAACGTAAAGTACACATAATCTTTTCTGGATCATTTATTCTGTTAAATAGGTGTTCACTTTTTAACAGTATCAACCAACCAATATATTGATCAGGCACTTGTTCATATTGATCCTTTCAACTGTGTGAGTGTACGATACAGTAGTTAATGTGAAGAAGTGAATTCCTAAGAAAAGACGAACGCAGCAAACACAAGCATATACGCCACAAAGTACCACAACAGGAAGTCCTCCAGCTGCACGCACACACATACACATCCACACAAAAACACACGGCTTCAGTCAGCAGCAGAGATGTGCTGAGGCGGGACAAATACAGGACAGAGATAAGCATCTGACGCAAAGGGACACAAAGTGATGAAGGCACAAGGAAGGACACATGAGGACGCTAAAAGTGAAGCTTGAGGCGGACACGAGGTAAAAATAAATCAGGGCTAAAAGGGGCAATTCATCATGGAGGGGAAAGATGCTGGTTTGAAGCGATGAAGGACGGAGGTGAGGGAGCAGACGTGCGAGACAAGAGGACGTGTTTTACGGATCTGGTCTTGAGAGAAGAAAAAAAAGAGACAGATCCTTTAGCTTCACTTCTCTTCATTCTGCCTCGGCCGGGGAGATGCTACGAGGGGAATAACGAGCTTCGATCTTTACGGCTCTCCTCCATGACGGTAATCCGAATTAACAGTCCAGCTCCTCAGCTGGAAATAGCAATGACTTGAGGCTATTTGTAATAAATCATGGAAGAAAAAGCTGCAGATGATTGTTGACAGCCCGGTCTATGAAAAACAGAGAGTTCTGTCCAATTTCACTGGGAGGACGAGTGTATTCTGATGCCTCCACATCTGGCAGTTATCTCCTCAATCTCAAATCCAGGTGGAGATTGGAGACTCTGCTGACATGAGCAGTTTTCAGACACGACCCCGAAAAAGTCCACAGTGACAGCAGTATGGAGTCCCTACAGTGGGTCTTTGTTTCCATGAGTTAATTCCTCAAATGGAAACAAAGGAAGCCGAACTGGAGCACTGGCACACACATGTTTTCGATCGGCTTTCAATTTCAGACCTTGGGGTCAGGGGTCAGTCGGGGCCACCCCCCCGTCTGACATCTGCCCTGAACCCTTCGCCTGGTCGCAGGTTTGTGTACACACATGTTTCAGTGTTAGTGTCCAGTTGAGACTAAGCCGGACCACCCCCCCCCCACCCGTCTTGAGTGTGCTTCCTGTGCTGTGTCGCCCTATCGGCCTCCGTTAACCCGCACCTCCAGCTTCCCCAAGGTGCCGATGAAAAGTCTTCAGAGGCCCGACTCATCTGGGCCGAGGCCTCCTCAATGAACTGATGAACTCACCCAGGGACGCAGACATGCTCTGGGTGCCGGAGAGGCTGATTAAAGAAAGAGTGGGAGGAAGAGGAAAAAGAGTGTGGGGGGGGGGGGGGGGGGAGAAATGAATAGTTGGGAGGAGAAGAGGAGGAGGAGGGGTGGGGGACATCCACCTCTCTGGAGGTAGAGCTGGTCCTTCAATCTCTGCCGCTCTCCGCGTGGAGGAGGGAGGAGGTAGGAGGGGGGGGCTCAAACCCAAAGTCTGATCCTCATTAAGAGGCAACAAAGAACTTCAAAGTCCAAGGCCGAACCTCTATCAGTCAGGAGCACCCGCAATCCCCATGATATTAAAAACTCCCAGGAGCCTTTCAGTGTCAAGTTCTGAGGCAGGCACGGGGGCGGGGGGGGGGGACTCAGGAGTGGAGGGACTTTCAGGTCCTGCGGGTGAATGGAAAAGTTGAGCTTACTTCTACAAAACTCTGTGATTGGTCGATGCTGAATCAGCTTAAAAAACAGAGGTACTCTGGTGCTGGGGCGGGGGGCGGGGGCGGGGGGGCGATGATAACTAGCAGCCTGGAGTGCACTGTTAACTATTTACATTTGAAAACACACATCTGTACTCCTGACTAATGTGTTGGTAAGTTCAGAGTCTAGTCATCAGTCTAGCGTGGACAGGTTTAAGAAGGTGTGTGAGAAACTCTGACCCTGCACACCGCTGGGTTTAACGGTTACGCCAATGATAAATGATGAGTGTGCATTCCACCCCGGTGGTCCAGACTGTTCAGCTGAGCAGACTCAGGTCCCAACAACACAGGATGACTGAGGGGGGCTGTTTCTATCACAGACACAGCAGGCATTCACTGCACACTGAAAACGAACCCAGAGAGAAAGTGAGAAGCCCCCGAGGCCAGTGAGAGTGGGCCCGGTGCAATAACACACAACATAATGCAGCTGTTCATGCACACAAATGCACGGATGAACCCTCAAACACACGTGCATCTGTGCATCAGTGTCACATACGTCTTAATAAAAAGAATTTCCGGCTGATTTGTGAAAAGGAACTACAGAAGGTGACACTTAAAAAAATCCACTTAATTCATCCTACTTGCACAAATGTATCCATCAAGCTGCTGTGTCCAATCAAAGGGATTAAAAAGTATCACACAAAGAATCAACGCAGACCAATCAAATGATTGTTGACAGCCACAATCCGGAAGCATCTGGAGGTCAGGGAGAGTTTTTCTTTTGGGGATTAAACGAGAGAAGCTGCGAGCGGAGGACCGTGCTGACCTCGGCAAAAGGTCTGACGGCTGCCGCCCCCTCTCCAGGCCGCCGGGCTCGGCCATTAACTCTCTTACACAACTGCTGGTATTTGCAGCAGTTGTGTCTAAGTTGAGCGCAGCCTCCCCCAACAGTCAAGATGCACCACACTGCACATTCAGAGAAACCGGTCCCCTAGAGGTGCCTGATGTTTCTCATCAAGATCTGTGAATATTTCCCTGGGAAATCAGTGAAAATGTCCCAAAATGTCTATTTCCTTTATTCTGGCCTTTATTATGCAATAGAAACGAGAAAGAAAGGATTTCTACTAGTCCCTTGTTCATTTTTCAAATACAAGCGGTTTTTAGAACTTTCATAATACCCCGAAAAAAATGTGTTTTCAGACATTCTCTCTCTAGACTTTGTCTTTCACAGATGAAGAACCACAGCGGAGGGATTGTTCGGGGTCAGACGCTTTCAGGAACATTTCCGGAACAATTTATTGGGGGGGGGGGGGGGGGGGGGGTTGTCTGGGGAGAGCAGTAAGGAAGCAAGACGTATGAATTCAGCTGCTGAAATCAGGTGATTTTGTTTACATCACATCGACAACGGTTTCTGCTCTAATCCCGAAAGCTCTTGATTCTCTCTCAGGGAGTTCAAAACCTTTACAACACCCATCTCTGTCTATTCTAATTTCCTCATTCTGACATAAGGAATGTTGCAGATGAGTTTTTTTTATCTGAAGTTCGCTGATCACTCATTTGACTTTTACATTTGGGACGGATTAATTCAGCCAAAGGTGTTTTTCATCCGCTCTGGGGAAACGGCAGAAAGAAAGAAAGTGCTCTAATGTCGTTACTGAACTTCTCATCACTTTCTGGATGTGCGCTCTCCTCCCACTGGCCCTCGCAGGGACCGCACCCAGTCAGTGGCGTCCCATCCACTTATAAGCACCCGGCGCTGAACCTCCCATCCATCACACTGACAGGAGTGGCTTGTGGTTATTGACCGGCAGTGGATTCCTTTCCCATCCACAGGCTCAGCTATCAAATTAGATACTCCAGCTAAATGTTTGGCATGTTAACTGAGGGGTGTCAGTCACTGTGTTTTTTATCAAAGTGAGCATAACTTATTTGTAATCAGGAGGAGCTTATCAAATACACAATGTTGCTGTGAAAATGTGTTCAGACATGCGTGTGTGTGTGTGTGTGTTGAATTTCTCAACATAAGCTACCTCTATCAGTTATGTTGAAACATCAGCCTGAGGCGTCTTAGTTTGTACAGATCAAGTATCTAAGCAACAAATTCTTCCCATGGAATATTACTGGAATGTAAAACAACATATGGACAAGCACACACAGACACACACACACACACACACACACACAGGCAGCAGTTGCAGTAATACACATAATGCAAACATAAAAGGATTAGTCCAAATCTTTCGGTGAATGTCCTCATTTGCTTCCTTGGAGCAGTGAGGATACCAGGCAACCAGCAGAGACAGGAAGTGTCTGCTCCCTGCCGAGACACACTTCAGCACAAGACCACAAATTATTGTTTTCAACACTGAGTGTAGATAAAGATGAACGACATGACAGCTCCCCAAAAGGTGAAGCCAAAATATCTTGATCGCCCTCTGGTGGCTGGGCTGCTTTACAGCTCATAAACCCTGCCTCCTCTATGTTACAGGACGGGACGTGGACCAAACTAAAAGGTCAAAGTAATTGTCAAATACATTTTTCTCAAATATGTTCCTTTTCTGCTCTGCCTTCTACAACAGAAACAATGCAGACTGCAAACACAAGAGTTATTGTTTGGATGTGTGTGTGTGTGTGTGTGTGTGTGTGTGTGTGTGTGTGTGTGTGTGTGTGTGTGTCTATGCCGACCTCTGTGGCAGTGACCGGGATCTTTTGATTGATTTTTAAAGTCATTAGATTCACAGTTGGTCAATAAAAGACTTGATATGTCAGCATGGAGTTGGAAGATAAACCTAATTATCATGTACCCACACACACACACAAACACACAATTAAGCATCAGACGCACAACCTCCCTCACGTTTTCTCCCCACGTACCCATTTAATATTTCTCTTTGAACATGACCTCGCGTGAACATCAAAGGAGAGGCTATTTGACTTTTTCACTCGTCCGGGTCCAAATCATTGCCTTCTCCTCGTTAATCATTTTACAAAAACAGTGTCGCTGCGGCTGGCATCATGCATCATTAGCGCGCGGGGGGGGGGGGGGGGGGGGGGGGACGCATGCAGAGAATGTTTATTACACCCAACGTTCCAACAGCACACATATACAGCCAGATTGTCTCTAATCACCAATAAAGAGGCAGAGACATTTTCAAGAGTTGCTGCTCAGGGCGGAAGAAGGAGCGCTGTGGGCCCCTCGGAGAGTCATCATTTTAACAGTGCACATTCCCATCTGTGTGTTATCAGGCGCTGGAATCGTCCAGACTTGAGATGACAATATAAAATGGCAGCGCTGTTGTGTCTACGCGATGTGAGAGAGAGACTCCAGCTCGAGAAGCAGCTGGAAGCGCCCGGTGCTGACGGAGAGGTCCACGTGTCACTTGCTGCAGCGGAACAGGTGAACGCTGTCATCTCCTGATTTTGCATTTTGACTCCAGCTCCACTCAGCGTTCTTGAGGAAAAAATCATGAATGCTTCATCACATCCTCTCAGGCGAGTCATGGTGGGGTATCAATGAGAGAGGGGGAAGAAATGTAAACATCTGGTTCACCGGCATCCCGCTGCTGGAGAGACGGGGGAGTCGGGGGGGGGGGGGTAATTCATTAGCCATGCAAAGTCTTGTGATGCAAAGCCATCCAGTGAGTCTGAGCACAAGATACCATCTACTGCTGTGACAGGCTGCACTCGCGTTGCAGATCCCCGTGCTGTTTCATCTTCTCAAAATTCAGACTCCCTTTGACTCCATTTCTCATGAATGACTTGATGACGGAACAAAATCTCAGACGTTATGAAATAGCATGTACGTTTTTTTTCCAGCCTAGGCAAAGAGAAGAAAAGTGCTTTCAGTTTCTTCAGCTTGTAACACGAGAGCCGGATGTACTCGACCGGGCTGATTCGAAGGAGTCAGCAGAAAACAGATGAAATGTGAGATTGTTGACGATTAAACAGCATCACAGGACGTCCCACAGTATATCAGGCTCCTTGGGAACGACTGCAAGTGTTTGGATTTCTAATTCCACCGTCATAAATCACCTTTGCAGCACAATGAACACTGTCAGAGAAAAGCCTGGACAACAATGAATCAACACCGGCTTCAATAAACACGTCGAAAAGCCTAAAGACGTATTGATAATACATTTACACCTCATTCACAAATGCTGATTCGAAAGTTTGTGATGTATTTGAGAAACAAAAGAAAAAGTATCGACTCAATTTGCTGCTGTTCCATCAGTTAGCAACGCCCCCCCCTGTTAAAGCTACAGCCCTCATAATGCTGTGTTTCACACTCCTGAGGGAAACGTACGAGCCCTCGGGAGAAAGGCTTTTAATCCGCTGTGGAAACAGCTGTTAAGCATCTCAGGGGGGCTGCCTATTTCCAGAAGGATCATCTCAAGTGCCTATCCACTGTGATCAGCATCTTCAGCCGGGACAGAGAGCGCACCAGACGTGGCATTTGACACCGTCCTCTGAGAGGACAGCGGCTCAGTATGATATGACATCAGTAGCAGGGACTGAACTATGTATAGAAACACGTCTCAGGAAATTAAGGCCGTGCTTTATCTTGACCTTCACATCCTTTTGATTCGCGTTCTCTGAGAATCACGAGCCGTGAGGACGTCAGCCCGCCCCCCCCCCTGGTTCCTGCAGCTCGACACTGGTTCAGACGCCATCTGCATTCCAGAGCTGGGGCACATTCTGTGATTATCAGAGTTTGATATCCTTTTTTATTGTTGGTCCTGGACAGTTTGACAGAGAAACACTGATAGGTGATGAAAACAATGTTGTTTGAACAAGAGCAAAGTGGAAACTCATCCAAAGTGAGTGTTGACAGGCTGATGGAGTCCACAGCACGACAGGAACTCCTGTTGTAGTCGTTATCAGACAAGAAATGAATAATTTCTCCATAATTCTATAATTTCTCATTAAAGTAAGTTCAAGCAAGCTTTTCGGTCAAAAAGCGGGGCGGTGTGGCCTAGGGGGTAGAGTGGTCGTTCTCCAACAAGAAGGTTGCCTGTTCAATCCCCACTCTTCCCCATCTGCCTGCCGAAGTGTCCTTGGCAAGAAACTGAACCCCTTAATGGCCCCTCATAAATGTTGAGTGTACTAATTGTAAGTCGCTTTGGCCAAAATTCTCAACCACACTTCGGTTAAGGTGTTTCCAGAAACCAGCCAGTTCCTCTGGTTGCTGTTTGTGTGCAGCACAGTGAACCCGTTGTTATCGTCTGTCACATTCACGCAAATATCTTATTTACCGCGGTGATGAGGTAAGGCAGCGAGAAAATTGGTTAGTGGACAGGTGTGACCCGACACACCCGATCCACAGCAGCTCTCAATACCACACAGTGTGTTTAGGAGTCTGGTGCATACCACAGTAATGTGTGGGATTAAGTGTTTAAACAAATAGAAACATCGACTCACTGCAGATTAGTGGGTGCATTCTGAAGTGATTCTCTCTCTGCTCGAACGTCTCACTACTAAGTTGCTTTACAGTTTGTTTTTTTTCCTCTGCTCACTTCTTTGACCTTTTCTGCTGTAACTAACAATTAATTTCAATAATAGGTCAAGACACAAGCAGCACAATAACTGCAAAGTCGCTGAAACAAATCGAGAAAAACTGTTGTTGCTGCAGGTTATAACCTCTTTCTCTCCACAACTGATGACCAAAACACACAATCTCTGATGACCAATTCATCAATAAATGAACAGACCCATAAACTTTGGTGCATTTTCTAATCAATCACAATCATTCATCCTTTTGGTTGTATAAACCAGATATAAATTAATGTTTCTCCTAAGTTTGTCATTGAAAATGCATTGTGTATAAATAATCCTGTGCACAAAGGGCAAAGTCACGTGACGGACAAGAAGCAAATGCCTGTTGAGAGAAAGACTGAAGGCGTGCCGCGGAACGACGAGAAAATCTGGACTCACAACAACACAACTATTTAATTAACTCGGCCTGGTAGACAAAGAGACACGACAGCATAAGCTTTATGGAGACGGAGCCGCGGCGTAAGCTCCACTAACGACGCCACTTAACAAGAGTCTCTTGGCAGAAAGCAAAGCACGGAGCGACTGGAGCTGCTCCTCGTGAAGATCAGGATAGTGATTGAGTTGGATGTTGAAGTGCTCCACCCTCTCCTCGTGGGAACTGTTACAGGCCTGGTGGGAACGCAGAAGACACTATCTTCATTCAGATCCAATCAAGACCAAGGATACTCCTCCAGACGCTGTTGACATATAATCTACAAACACTTGAAACTTGAGATGGTGAACGTGGAGCAGCTGCCCAGGGTGTAAAGCATCTCACTGAAAGACACACAACTGTTTTACTCATTGAATGTGCAGCTCTCAGATGAAGTTTATCTTAAAAGTAATTACAGCTCCTTATAAGAATGGCTCTGAGAGTGGATACCTCCACCAAGACCCAACCCCTTGTTCTGAAACCTAATTTAAATCTGCTGGATTCTGTTGTTGATTTTGATCTGCAACGAAATGCAAACACTTGAAGATATTGGTCCCCTAAATATGACATATTTGTTGAAGATGAAGATGTCAAAAAATGCCCTCGCAACCTTGCAATGTTAAAGTAATCCACCCCAACAAGTAATGGGTTCTTCCGTGGGCCCTGCCCCACCCGTCCACCAGGTTTCGTTGAAATCTGTTATGTGGTTTTTCCATAATCCTGCCCAAAAGCACAGACACACAATAACCAAGCAAAAAAAAGGACAGGGTCAAAACAAAACTAAAAGACACTCGATTTTATATCACACACTGTTCCCAAAGGTCAAAATGGAAAACAGGAACATCTAAGAAACGAGGAAGAATGTCTTTCTTCAGGAAATCCAGATATCAGTCAAACTGCAGATGAAACTGACCTGGCACATACAGCACAGTTTGATTTTGTCCCTGATACCACAGAAATAATCTTGTTAACAACTTCACCCGGTCTTCAGAACCACGTCCACACTAAAGCAGATGAACCTGAAAACCTCTTTTTATCTCTTGCCCTTCAATCTGCACTAATCTTTTTGTTCTCACTGCTGAAAACTGACATTTTCCAACTCGACCTCAGGAGGTTCGGCTTTTCAAAGGTCCTCACACACGAGTCTCATCCTTTCAAAGACAGGTTAGTGTTTCCACGTCTTAACTAATGAGCTAGTGTGTTAAAACAGGTGCACTGTTATTAACACATTCTCTCTGTGCTCCTACACAAAGAGGAGAAAGGTTAGGTAGTAATCTGTCATGTAATTCTCTTCCTTTTGCAGCTATGTCAACGGCATGAATTAAAAAAAACTTGTTAGACATATAACCTGTTCTTTGTATTTGCTTAAGAGGAGGAAACGTTTTCCAGCCCCGTAGCAAAACGTCTCAGGAATAAAAGGAGGTGCCACACATATAGGAGACACCGACAAAGACGTAGACGTGGAAAGAAAACGAGATTGTCGATAAAGCTGTAAACAAAAACTACTATTCCTGCCTCCAGGATACCAGGCGCCATCTCTAATCTGAGTGTTCTGCACATGTTCCTGTTGTTGTGAACACGTCTGACCCTGACACACTCCAGGTGCCTTCTGAGTGAAAAGCAACCTCTGGTAAAAAGCCTGGACCCAATGACACAGAACTCTTACAGAAAGCCACCTCCGTTTAAATACCGGCTGATAATGAAAGATGAACAGAAAGATGCTGAACTGTTCTGCTGCTATCTGGTTATTCATATTCCCCACATTTAATATGAGGAGTAAATCTACCCCGGGAGGTGGAGGCCAGGACGATAAGCCCGACGGCAGAGCTTTGAAGTGGGCTGTGAGACTGAAACTTGACCCCACTGACACTCGCCTCTGGACACCAGCAGAAAACGGATTGGGCTGACTCAGAATCTGTGGTTTGCTGCTGAAGCTGCCGTTCTGCCCTTCCACACGCCGACCCCGTGCACGACCTGAGCTTTCCCCCGCACACGGCATCAGCACTTCTCAAACCTGCTGCGCACACGCATGTTACATGTGATCTCACCTCGTGCCACAGCAGCTCCCTGCGTAGACGGAGACAAACACGCATAAACACAAAAAGCAGAGGCTTTGCAGCAACGGGCAATTTTGCTATCGCATCCTTGCTCACGTGTTCCCGTCACTCAAACCCTGTCACCATGGCGGATGAGCTCAGCCCCCCCCCCCCCCCCCCCCCCGTGTCTCGTGCTGTAGAGTGCACCCACTGCAGCATCGCACCTCGCACGCAATCACAA
This sequence comes from Platichthys flesus, assembly GCF_949316205.1. NCBI lineage: Eukaryota > Metazoa > Chordata > Actinopteri > Pleuronectiformes > Pleuronectidae > Platichthys > Platichthys flesus. Next base: position 5,778,680 of record NC_084965.1, read on the forward strand.
TCACGTCCTTAAACGATCCACTTCAGCAGTAAAAGCACAAAAAGCCCCGGATGCGTTGCTCCCATTTAGCAGCCATTAGCGCGTCCTGCACTTAAAGACTGTGGGATGCGGCGAGAGACGACATCTCAAGGTGAGCGTCGCCTTAACTGAGGCAGAGAGCGTGATGAGAGAGTGTCGCACTCACTGAAGAGACCCTGAGGAGGAAAAGTTTGCAAAAGGGCACCTGCCACTTCAGGTAAGAGCGGACAGGTGAGGAGTGAAGGAGGTCGTGGCGCTGAGTGGATGGGGGGGGGGGGGGGTTAAAGGGTCAGCACCGCCTCCACAAACCAGGAGAGGATGAGGAGCATCTCAGGAGATCCTCTGAGTGAATGACTGAGGGCCTCCGGGCCTTCTCCAGCCTGGCCCCTAGCTTAAAGTCAGAAGAAAGTCTGAAGGAACCGATGTGTGAACGCAGCAGGAGAACCACTAGCGTGTTTAGGAGGTTTCTAACATGCGACAGAAGCAGATCAATTTGCTGTTAGCAACAAACACACGTGACCTCCACCGAGGAATTCATAAGCTGCTGCTCCAGCCCTCACCTGAACACTTCAGAGAGTTCTGTGGAGAATCTCTGGCTGTGTTGAGCAGGAGTGAAAGGGAAACTTCACAGAAAGAGTCCCGACCCAATTCTACAGACGTCCTCATGTTAGAAAACGTCTCTATGGTATATAAAGACTGGAGCTCAGCTGAGCAATATGTAATTATCTATAGACATATTGCTTATTGTGAAGTGAGGAGATATAACACATCATTCATTTAGTACAAATATTTAGCTGTTTATCAATTGTTTGAGCAAAAACTTGTATTTAAACATGAAAATAAATAATAATGTGACACTTATCGTGATATTGATCGGTATCGGCTCGGATATGAAACTATTGTCCGGCCCAAATAAAAACACACATGTTGTGTGATTGTCTGATACAAGTATCACATGTTCTCAAAGAGATACAACAACAGAAACACAATGAAGAAACTCTTTAAGGCTAAATTACTTTGGCGTGTAGAGAAGTGTAATCATGTATTTTAAGGGGTTGAGGTGCTGAACTGGTTCCCATCGCTGCAGACAGCTGTGGTTGCAGGAAGCTACAAGAAGCACGAGACAGAAAAGCTCCATTACGCAGAGATTCTGAGGAGAAAGTAGCTTTGACTCTTTTGCTTCCTGTTGTAGTTCTACTCTGCTCACTAGTGATGTTCTTCTTCACAAGACTAAACCTGAACTGAGCCTTTTTCTAATCTAACTTTAAACCTGAAGGTCAGCCGAGCAGCAGCAGCAGCAGATGGGTTTTTCCTTACTGTGAGATCCGGGACTTCCTCTGCGGTCACTGGGAGGAAGATCTGCGAACTGCACCCGGTGTCCCGACATGTCCGGTGAACACTTCTCGGGTCACGGCTCCAGGAGGCGCACCGTGCCGCGGGCTGCTCTGCTCCGGGGGCTGTTCCCAGGGAATCCGGTTAACTTCCGAGCCTCTCACCGCGGGTGGAGGTAACCGCCTCACCTCGCCTCGCTGCCCGCCACGCTGCTCTACTCACACCGGCGAGGAGCGTCCGTCACCGCCGCCCCCTGTGAGGTGTTGACAGCCGGGAGTGAGTGTGTGTGAGCCGGGTCTGACACTGCGGTACCTGCCCCCTCCCTCCCCAGCACTGTTCCACCAGAGAGGAGCAGGGGGAGGCCCTCTCCCTCCCCCATCACTCCTCCAACCCCCCCCCCCCCCCCCCCCCCCACGTTTCAAGAAAACTACAAACTTTATTTCTCCCTACCACATGACCGCAGAGTGACGTCACCACTCAAGAGCTTTAATAGCTAATAAAGTTGATTTCAAGAGATAAATCATAACTTTAATCAAATTGTTTTTTTAAAGAGAAATTCATTCTAACTTCAATGACCTTTATTTAAAATGAGATTAATCATAAAGGTTCATTTAAAAAAAAATGAATGAGTGTGAAAAAGTGTATTTAAAAATAGACTTATTCATAACTGTAAACAAAACTGTAAAAAAGAGATGATTAATAACTAATATAGTTTATTTTAAAATAAAGATGGAAAAACACTGCAATAAAGTTTAATTTTTTGATGAGAGATAAATAATCCTTGTAATCAGATATAGATTTAAAAAAGGGATAAATCATAACTGCAATAAAGTTTATTTGAAAACTTGTTGAGATTCTATGCACAGCGTCCTGCTAGCAGACCCATTATTTAATATATAACACCTACTCAACACCAGGGAACTTATAAGTCTAATTTAAAAAAAATAATCTATTTTATGAAATTTAAATAACAATTTTCCAGCATCCACTTAAAATCGAATCTGGAACATCTCATATTATAACTTCAGAGGTCTGAGCTCTGTGCAGCTCATTTATTTTTGTGGGTTCAATAATAAACCGAGGTTGAATCAGATTGGAGAAAGAAAAAATAGTAAATTTAAAGTTCTCGCATGATACAGTAACGTTGCTCAAAAGTATATGGGGGACTACAACGCCACCTAATGGAAGAACAGTGCAACTTTTTCATATGGATCCAAGCGAGTGGAGGAGGAGGAGGAGGAGGAGGAGGAGGAGGAGGAGGAGGAGGGGCACAAATATGTCAACAAAATACAGTTCACACAGTTTGATACCCAGATGTTAGACTTTGCTCTTTACACCACAATGTTTTATAGTGTTTCTCTTTAGCACATACCCATACATATCTATGTAACTAGCATATGTCAAAAATATCCCTTAAAATACAATTCTTAAATATATATTTTTCTCAAAGATCCACAAATCTGGTGGAACAAATAAAGTGAAATGACAAAATAAAGAACAAAACTGTAATTATATAACAAGAGGTGAAACTGTACTCATATAGTCCGTCTATATGAGTAATCAGTGACATATTTAAAATCCTCATGGAGGCCTGAGCACATGCTCTTATTGCTAATATGTCTTTTAGCAATTTTTTATTTATATTTATATATTTATGTATTCTTTGTATATTAATTGTTTGATTTGATTGATTCCACTTGTTTTGATCCTGTTTCAAATGTGTGCAGCACTTTGCTGCTTTGTTTTGACGAGTGCTTTACAAATTAAACTACTTTTAAATTAAATTGATCCTGGTGAAGCTGTCTCCCATTCATTTGATAAAAGACAGAAAACAAACAGAATGAATGTATTATCTACAGGGACTTTTATACTGAGACAAAGCACAGGTCCTTTCTAATCTCCTTGTCCTCCTCAACCTCAGTCACTTAATACACTGAGCTGTGCACTGTGATCTGACGGGAGGCTGCAGGCTCCAGGGTCACTGCATCCAATAGACTCCATCACTTTTCCCTTTGTGACAGCAGGAGTGGAGGAGGACGAGTGCCCCACACATGACCTCATCTCGGCTTTGATCTACCTTAATAGACGGATTCCATTACGGCTACGTGCGACGCACCAGAGACAACAGCTGATGTTCTCATGGTGATAATATCTGGAAATGTAGAGGAAGCAAGCGAAAACACTGTAAGTCAGTTTTCTTCAAAACTTTATTTTGAAATTGCTTTGTCAGATGTCTTTTAAGAAGTGTAACCATAGAAAAAAACAGAACCCCTTGAAAAAATGAAACTCTCCGAACTAGTCTGACAGGACGTTTGTGCAAAAGAGAGCAGCTAAGAATGCAAACCAAGTGTCTCGGTACTTGAACGGTTTTGGCGATGGCATCGCAAGCAAAGGCAATATAGAAAAATAACTGCTCTATAAATATAAATACCATAGACTCATCAGCACGTGTACAGAAACAGTATTAACTCATGTTAGCATGATCCACACCACCAAGGACAAGCTCGCACACTTTCAAAACACAACTTAATCAATGAATCACAACTTCCACTAATCTCTCAGCGTTGGCATTGACAGAATCCAGAGTATGTGCCCTGCACTTCCTTTCTCTCACAATATAAATTTTATAAAAGTCACTTTAAGTACATGTAAAACTAGGCAGGATCAAAGTTACTGCATATTTCTATCACGCAACCCCATTTTGCTCAATGTACATTTTGGATAAGGAGGCTGCCATCGACTTTGCCAGCTCCTCGTCTCTTTTCCTCTGCATCTGAGAGTGTCTGCACCAGTCCTCGTACTCTGGGTTGGAGACACGTCTGTCCAGGAGGACGTCGTAGTGACCGTTGCTGAGCCAACTCAGCCAGAAGGCGGGTTTGGAGGTGTCCTCCTCCCCGAGATAGTGCACCATGGTGGAGACAGTGGGGCTCTCCAGGCTCCCCCCTGTTGTCAGGTGGACGTTGACGTTCAGCATCTGGCTCATGGCGAGGAGCTCGGGGTAGCCGGCCCAGGCCCCATCCTGTGCTGCGTTGATGAGGAACTCGCCCACGTCGCCTTCGATGATGGGGTTGAACTCGTCCAAGTGGTCGGCGATGTGATGGACGGTCTGCTCCCTGAGCTCCTTGTGCCTCGTCTGGTCCCCGTACGTGGCCTTGCACACAGCTCTGTACAGACAGTTGCCATCTGGAATGATCTGGTACCTGTATTTGTTCCTCTCCTGGAGGTACTTGTTCTGCCTCTCCACCTCAGCCATGTACCGGGTCACTTTGTCGTTGACCTCCCCTCCGTCTTGGCCTCTCTGTGGAGTAGACTCCTGCAGGACGCTGAGCTCGAAGGCCCGTCTGTCCTCTGACCCCGGATCTGCTTTGCCAACGCTCACATCATGTAGGTCTACCTCTACTCTGTCTCCCGGCTGAGCTGGTGTGGATGGGACTGGCTCTGCTTCGTGCTGGGAGGCCCATCCGTTGGTTCTGATGGGAACATCAGTCACAGAACACTGTTCCATTCTGGCTCCACAGGTGTTGCTGCTGGGGAACATGTCAGGGAACATCCCCTCTGTCTCGTTTCTCAGCTGATCCATCAAGTCCACCATCACATCGCTGTCCCTGCAGAGGAGGCTGCCCCCCCGCTGGGAGCTGGGGGGTTTGTTTTTGTTCTCCCTCGCCACATGGACGGGCACAGACCTCTCCGAGCCGTCGGGTCTGCGGATCAGAATCTCGGCGGTGGACGTGAAGTAGATCGGCCTCATGGATGACGCCTCGAAGCAGGAGAAGGCGGGCATGTTTGCGGAAGGAGCGCTTCCTCTCTCTGGATCCCCGCTGGCCGCTGAAGTGGCGTCTGGCTCGGTGTCCTTCGCTCCGCTCGCTCGCTCGGACGCCGCGGTCAAAGTTATGGTGAGTTTGCGCGACGACCTCGGGTAGTGTGTGAGCGCACTGTTGTACAGCTGCATTTTCACCGACGCCTTTATACCGAGATGACAACAAGGGCTAAAAATACGCGGCGTGTCATCAACAACAGCAAAGTTGTATGGAAGGTTTCCATGGTCCTGGTTCCTGTCACCACCGACGCTCAGCGGACCCTTTGGGTTCCTTGCGTCATCTGGAGTCCGGGTCCTCCCTAATTTTAGACCTTCAGGACTGAAACAGGAGCCCGTCTGTGGTTCCACTGTCAAGTCACACAACAGGACACAGACACTGCTTCTGTTCAAAGGCTTTCACAATAAAACGTTTAAGGTCCAGCGTTTAGCACTCAGGTGACAGGGATCTAATGGCAGATATTGACAATAAAATAATCCTAGAGTTGTCTTCACTACTAATTATTGTTGCTTTCATTACCTTTAGAATGGGCTTCTTTGTATTTACTTCTGGAGTTGGTCCTCTCCATGGAGGCCGCCATGTTTGTTTACAGTAGCCCAGACTGGACAAACTAAACACCTTTTTGAGTTTTTATGACAAGTGAAGGCTTCCACAGGTTCTCCTTCGTGTTCGGTAAGGGGGGGGGGGGTGAGGGTTGTTCAGCCCACTGGACCTTTAAGAAATACAAATAATACACTTTATTTATATAGCACTTTTCAAAACAAAGTTCTGTACAGGGTCAAAACAAGATCATATATGACAGGACACGGGCAAATAAACCAATAAGTAATACAAGATCCATAACAAATAAGACCCCCAACACTAAGTTATGGTTTATAGTCAAATGAAACAGAAAGGACATTTTAGAATATAGGACAAGATGGTGAATGTCCCTTGTACGTCTGAAGGTTTAACTACTGGTAGATGTTAATAGATGTTAGTAGCGACCTGCAGATGACTGGGACATAACTTCAGTTTTTTTTGACAACTTGTCCAACTTGTCTGTACACAGTCAATTCTGACAGGATGACACAGAAACTGCTTCTGTTGAAAGGCTTTCAAAATAAAATATTTTCTTAAAGTTTCTTAAAAAATACAAATGCCACAGTGTTGGGTTTGAATATGTGAATAATTGAATAATTGTCAACCTTTAATTTTCTTTTTAAACAGACACAAATCCTATGTTTTGTGGCCCGGCTCATCATGTAATGGATAAGATATAACTTGTATTAGTCAGAATGAGGGTCCAGATAAAATAAAACTGAATAAAATACATGCCATACAAAAAGTAACTACATCTCTATATATTTATTTCTTATATATTTTTATAATTATATTCATACATTTCAGTTATTATTTAGAATTAGGTGAAATAAATAATGATAACTATCATTATGACAGATAACACACAGTCTGGAGACTGAAACTGGCCGATATTGACTTGATGGTAATAACAGGCTGTGGCTGTGGCTGCTGAGGATGCTTGAATTACTCATATCTCTATTTTTAAATCATTGTCTGACAGTTTCAACTTGTCCTGTGTGAAAAGGTCAAACCGCTTATGTATTCCCCATGACTCAAAATAGACTTTACGTCTGCGGCTATATATAAAGTTATGATGAAAAATGATACGCGGATCCGACATGACAACCCACTGACAGGTGAAGGGAAACACATTGATCCTGTCGTTACTGCGCTGTGTTCTGCTGGGAAACATTTTGTTGTATAAGTACTTGAACTGTGCAATGACAATAAAGTTGAATCTAATCTAAACCTCTGGCCCAGTCATTCACCTCGATGTTCCTCTGACACCTACTTCAACATTGCTGAACAAGCGAACACGCCGACCTCAACGAGCATCTGTGGGAGGTTTCACATTCGTAGAGGCCTCACCACGAAGCCCTCTGGGCCCAAATGATATGTTGCCACACACCACAGGAAAACCCCCATCAGGCAGGTGGTTTAAATGTTGTGGCTGACCCGGTGTAAAGTTGAGATATTCTGTGGTTGGATGCCTATTTGAATTTCTACTGACTTTGTCACTTGCCTATAGTGAAAGATAACAACATGGGGCCTTTAGGTGACGTTTGTAAATAGTAGTCCTTTGAGATTTCATCATGTTTTTTTAGAAGATGTTGAAAATCCCTTGTATTGAAGGTCCTCTGAACAAGCTTGATGTTAAGGTTGACCAACTGTCGGTTGTTATCGAGGATCATCCACAGATATTAGCTCAATATCTGCCTTTTAGATATAACTAGACTCACAAGGCAGGTTTACAACCGACTGATGAAACCTGGTTGCTACACATGGATGAGAAATGTAAGCTTTATAAGTCAAATGTTAACACAAGAGGTATATGTCAGCTCAGCTATGAGAGAAATGTCATACTTTTTTTTTTTAAATAGAGCTCAATATTAAATAAAAGTTACAACTGTAAATAAAGCTAAGTCAATTCCTAATTAAATATTATAAGGAACTATTTCTCTTGAGAAAAGGCCCAACTAAATTGGCCTTCTAGAGATTAAACTAGCAATATTGCGTTTGGCCACTAGAGGGGACGCAACTACCACTCTGTTTGGTTTATTTGAACTGCAGTACCAAGTGTGCACACCCGGAGGCGACATTTACCTTCAGGCAAGATAGAAATAAACGCTCGCCTGGAACAAATGCATTCAAAAAAAGAAAAGAAAAACGTTGCTCCAGCAGCTGTCGCAGGGTTGCGCACAGAATACAAATGAAGGCATTGATCGCTTCCTTTACCGAGCTGTTGTCTTCACAAACCTGGACTGGTGCACTAACCTCCAGCTGAGCTCCACATCCCCACAGGGTGCATAGTGTAATTCACACGTTTGTGATAGATTAGAGCCATATCACTTAAAATAACGATGGTTTAAAAACGATTCATTATGAATATAGAATCAGGGGAACGTGCTCCAGTGTGGTGCTACAGCAGAATGAGCGATGTGACAGTCGGTGTGTGCAGAGGTGCAGCCTTTGTAGTAATAATAATAATATCATTGAATCCTTATTGGCCAAACACAACATTATATTGATGTATGTTTTTTTTATTTAAAGCACAATAGCGTCACCAGATGTTATTCTACAGAGCTGGAGCCTTAATGTAACAATACAAAAAAGCGCTGACACAAAATGAGCCAAAATGCTACATGAGAGGAGATTAAAGCCACAAGATGCAACAGTGTAGCTAAATCCTGCAAGATGTCACAGACGCATCCTGTTGCGATGTTGTTGTGATTTTTCCCCGCGGTGATCATTTGTAGCTGGAGGATGTCACCACGAGGTCCGCAGTGCTCCCCGCGCGTCGACCAGCCTGTTGTTGTTATTGTTGATATTGTTGATATTGTGAATGCACGCATACAAATCAAAGCGCCACAGTGTAACCGTGTTGTTGTTGTTGTTATTTGTGTTTGATTTATTCTGCAGCAGGGGCGTAGATTAGCAGCTCGGTTTCCATGTCAGTGGAACAAACCATGCTGATGTCAGAGATTTCTCCCCGCGCGGTGGGAGGATCTCTCTCTCTCTCTCTCTATCCCTCCCCTCCCTCTCTCTCTCTCTCTCTCTCTCTCTCTCTCTCTCTCTCTGTGCGTTGAGTCACGCAGCTGTCAAAGATAGCTGTCACCCACTTCCACGATCAAACACGCAGTCAATGAGGAAAAAGGCGCTTTGAGTCGCAGAGATCTCAGGTGCCCCCCCCCCCTCTCTCCACCACCTCCACCTCCACCTCAAACAACACCTCCTTCCTCCTCAAGTCTGCAAACAGGAGAAGAGAGAGCGGAGGAAACACACGGGAGAAAAAAAAGAAAAGAAAGAAAGGAAGAAAGAACGAAAGAAGAGGAGTTTTTCATGAATACGGATTTTTTCTCGGGATACGCGCCGTGGGGAGATTTATTCGGAGACAAGAGGACAAACACGGGAGACTGTTTTCTTCTGCGCTTGAGGACAAAAGTGGACATGAAGACGAAAAAGGGTAAGCGATGCTTTTCGAGATTGAGAAATAAGATGCTTTATAAATAGACGGAGTCCGCCGTTTCCCCCTCGCAGGCGAACCACGCAGCCTATTGTTTCCTTCCCCAGACGTGACAGGGGGCTTTTTTCTTCCTGCCATGTGCTGGCGCGATGTCAAAAGTCCACAAAGCTGCGTTTTTGCGTTATCGCCTCGTGTTTATTCCCACGTAGGTTTTTTTGTTGTGTGCCACTTTCTGACACCACAACACAGCGCGGCGTCGCCATGCGTGTTTTTATTCCTCCGCGTCACCGTGTAATTAGGTTAACTTTAAAGGCAACGCTATAAAAAATAAAAGCCCTACTTCAAACCACACCGAAGCTTCCTGTTTCTTTTTATTTACTCTGAAGCTGAGAATGCGACATTAGTTTCGACATTTCAGGGGGGAAAGTTGAAACAAGTTGAAGTGGAGGATTCGAACGTTACATCCTCTTTGACGCTGCGCTCGAGTGAAAACGATGCATTGTGTTGTTTTTTGAACCGTTCGAACGCACGGAGCGTTTTATAACAGCGTTAAAATCCAAATGTAGGCTAATGTTCATCCTGACCTCATTGTGGGAAGTTGCCTTGTTACATTCGCGGACCTCGTGGTGCAGCTCTCTCACACACACACACACACACACACAAAAGAAAACCCTCGTACAAGTTGTGCAAACTCCCTAAAACGTCACCCTCTCATGGTTTAAACTCTTATTTCTGGCTCCACCACTGAGCGGGGACATTTCCGTGGGACTCGGTTTGCTGGTGAATGCGCAGTTTACGCGTAGAAACTTTAGGATTGCGCACAAAGAAGCACGCAGCCCTGGGTTCTTTTGTTTAGTCTGGAGACGCTGATTTGCAACAGGTCTCCCCTCCCCCCTCCGCCTCTCTCCAGCCTACGTAATTACCTCATCCTGTTGGGAACTTTCTTATTCCTTTCCCACAGCTCGCTGCTACAGGGGTTTGTTCATTTCATGTCCACACAGCTTTTTAGTGTTTCTGCAGTTTCCCCTATTGGCTCCTGTGTTAGTGCACTGCTGCTGGTTGTGTTGTTCATGAGGGAAATAATATGTAATCTTCAAAAACCTGTGTTTCCTCATTCTCCAGTGGAAGATCAAATGTCTTGTGTCAGTTCAACTCCGTATTGTCTGTGACATGTAATATCATAATCAGCTGAGGACAGAGGGAAGGCAAACTCAAATCTGATCAAAGTTTGGGTTTTTACAGTTTGTTTCCCCTGAATCTGGTTTGATGATGATCAGACGTTTTTTTTTTTTAAATGTTGATTTTTTTTTTTAATTATTATTATTATCTGCCATGTGTCTGTTCTTCAAAACAAACCCCCCCCTCCCTCGCTGGATGGTTCAGGCCGGTGCACTTCACTGTACTCGGAGCAATGCAAGGTGTGCTCGCTGTCTGTGAGGTCGACCCAGCTCGTATTTGTCGAGGCAGGTTTTATAACTGACACAGCATCAGACCAGCCTTTGTGACGTCTCGCCCTCCATCCCTCCCTCCCTCCCACCCTGGCTCCCTCACTCCCTCCTCCTCCTCCTCCCCGCTCCCTCCCTCGCTCCTTATATGAATCACATGGCTGAACTTGACAGCTTGCTTCTGACACATCAGCTGCCTCCCAGACAGCTTGCGTTTGGGCAAAAGCGGCTGCGGCAGATTTGCTGGGTGACTGACATACACGATGGCACACCACCCTCCTTTTGTCCTGCTCTCACACACCCCTCCTCTTCACTCGGGCTCTGCCTGCGCAGGTTTGGTGATGCTGTCGGGGAGCGAGACGGACGACGAGGACAGCGTGGACGCCCCCCTGGACCTGTCGTCCAGCACGGGGGGCAGCGGGAAGAGGAAGCGACGAGGGAATCTGCCCAAGGAGTCGGTGCAGATCCTCAGGGACTGGCTGTATGAGCACCGCTACAACGCTTACCCCTCGGAACTGGAGAAAGCCCTCCTGTCCAAGCAGACTCAACTCTCCACACTGCAGGTATGCTCACAGATATTAAAGATTACCACACGCCTCCACCGCCTAGAGCTTAAACAGATCACTGTAGAAGTCCAAAGAAAGCAAGTGTCAGATTGATTGAATCATTTCCTGCCCGGATGGCAAACCAAACATGACACACAGTGAACTGAAGGTCATCCCAACCAGCTCGATGTGGCAACATTGAAGTGCATGAGACAGCGTGAGTGAGTAAACTCGCTCCCTGTGTGTTTGTGGGCTTGGCTGAGGCACTCGGACAGGAATTTCCCTCCCTCCAGCCCCTTTCCATCCCAGCTGTCTGGGAACAATGCAGAGTCATTTACATAGTTAGAGCTACAAGGCTCCCTGAGCCAGTTACAACTAGCCTGCTGGACGGCAGAGACAAGAAGACAGATGACCACGATTACAGCTAGGACCACAGAGATGAGTTCCATTGGAAGCAGTTTGAAATACAGGATTAAGAAATCCAAACTGGACGTGATGTTTAGCTTCTCCCACCTTGAGCTGTGATTATCATCTAGTGTTAATCTCAGGGGTCTGTGTTTTCATTTCTGCAGAGCTGAAATGATAAACAGGAAACGTTAATGGTGTGAAATATGTGGTCTCTGGTGGGTGCTGGTGTTTCTTTGTGTTTCCTCCGTTTAGAACACAGGTGCAAGCTGCACCTGGAGATAAGTGTACCAGCAGATTTGACTTTAAATTGCAAGGCAGAACGTAAACGAGCCTCGTGATGCTGCTTCTTCAATAACTCAGCATGTGTCTCTGTCTTTTCCAGGTGTGCAACTGGTTCATCAACGCACGGCGGCGACTTCTCCCAGAGATGCTGAGGAAAGACGGCAAAGATCCAAACCAGTTTACCATATCGAGAAAAGGCAGCAAGGCCGGGGACAGCTTCTCCGACAGCTCCCAGTCCCCGAAGCACGGCAGCCCCGCGGCCGCCATGGACGAGGGCTACGACAAACGCGTCCTCCACCCCTCCAGCTTCGAACAGGCCATGCCCGGCGTCCTGAGGAAGGCGGCGTCCCCCTCCATGCCCTCTCCCACCTCCTCGTGCCCCTCTCCGGGGCTCGTGCCCACCCGCCCCTCCGTCATCTGTCACACCACTGTCAGCACGGCGATGCAGGCGAGCCCGGCGAGCCCGACGGCCTCCCAGCCCTCGGTGCCCGGAATGAACTGCGACAGGGCGGCGGAGCTTCTGCAGTCTGCTCAGGCGCTGCTCAGGTGCCAGGATGAGGCGCTGGGCAGCCAGCCACACACCACCACCATCCTCGGCAGCAGCGGCATGGAGGGCAACCTGAGCCCCCGCAGCGGGCTCTTCAACACCCCGCCCCCCACCCCTCCAGACCTTACACAAGACTTCAGCGGCTTCCAGCTCCTGGTGGACGTGGCCCTGAAACGGGCTGCAGAGATGGAGCTGCAGGCCAAACAGCTGGTCTCCTAAAGGGAGAGGGTGACAGGAGAGGAAGAGTGAGGAAGAAGAGGAGGAGGCCGCGACGGAGACTGACTTTTGTGTCTCGACTATGGAACTCCTCCGAGTCCGAGTGACTCGTCTGCTCGCAACACAGAACAAATCCACATGAAAGCCTGATCATTTCTATTTTTGGTATACCAATCAAATTGATGAGGATTGTTTTTTTTATTGAAAAAAGAAACCAACTGTATTGAGGTGCCTTGGCTGTACGTCGTTTATTCATTTCATATACATGCGTATGTATCTACATGTGTATCTTATTTGCACACAGGGACCAAAAATGTTAGCAGAGAAAATGCTGCCTGTCTTATGTCTTTTTCCATGATACTGTATATCATCGTAGAGAGAGCTATAGAATCACGACCCCCCCCCCCTTGTTTCACGGACCAATCGGGCGGATTGGTCCCATCCACACAGGTTTTCTTTTCGACTGTTTTCACATTTCAGAGATCAGTTTCGCGATTGGTCTGCCTCATTGGTTTGCACACTAAAGGCAGAGGAAGGTCATCTCAGTGTCTTAAACATACTTTTGCTCTTGGCATCTAGGACAAACGTATTCACTACTGTAGTAAATGTTATGTGTTTTCATGAGTATAGTTTTTGATTTTGTAATTTTTTTACTTTTAGCTACTTTTAAAAGGAAAAAGAAACTTCAATGCTCTTTTTTTTTTTTTTTTTTTTTTTTTACTCTTTATTTCCACCGAGGGATGTTTCAGATGACCAGTGTAGCAGGTTCATAGTCTGAACCTTCATCCCATCACTCAGCGAAAAACGACGGCCAGTGGACTGATGAATTTAAAACACTACAGATGTCTTTTCTGCATTTGCTGTTTGACAACCGGACAAAGGCAGCATCTTTTTTGAAATCACCAAAAAACAACCATTTTCATGTATAATAGGACCATTTGTATAGTTAATGTGACACGATGCCCAATGATGTGATTTCTTTTCATACTGTGCAATGTTTGTGGCAAGTAGGGGTCACATGGGATTCAAATAAAGTTTTGTTTTTCTACATCTCAGAATCTGAGAGTTTTTATTTATTTTTTTGTAACCTCACAGCGGATCAGTGAAATCTGACACACAGCCATACCAGCTCAATTCCTGTAAATCCTGTCAAACTTTGGGAAGATCCCAGATTTATCCCTGGAGGATCAGAAGCAGGACGGGAATAGGCTGGCGCTCGTGTCCTTCCACGGGCCACCGCTACCGGCATTCAGAGGCATTCCTGTGTGCGAGAGGTTTACAACAGCTCCCTCCAATTAGCATAATCCTGCATAAATTAACAGGCAAACAGCAGACGTCAATGGTTTCTTGCCAGCAGGGTTGTGTGCGTCTCCGTGGAGTCGATGAAATGCTGCTCCGAACTGAGCGAGCTGCTTCCTTCTGGTCCCAAAGCTTCTCTGCAGATCTCCATGTGATGAGTTGTGTGTATTTGCTGAGGCAGCATTTTAAAAGGAATAGAAAGTTATTTTTTTCTATTAAAATAGCTTTTAGCACTAGATCTACACAGTTGGGACCAGAGTTGGGATGAAATGAAGTCTTACTACTCAAGTACTCTAATTACGTACGAATACTTTAAGTATTTGCGGCTGTTCAATTGATGCCACTGATACTTATTTAGGAAATATTGTACATTTTACTCTAAAACATTTATTCCAAATTAAGTTGTATTATTACAGTCTCAATAGTATGTAAAATACATGCATCAGCACCTTCTTGACCAATCACAGCAGTCAAGTGAATAACTTTAAAGATAGACAGATGTACTTTATTGATCCCAAACTGGCAAATTCCTGAATGGCATTTTCCATAATAACAAACTGGTGGATTTTATTCATTTTTATAGATGTTTTTCGTCAATAATACATTTGCATATAATGTAGTTTTTTAGAATATGTTTAATGCAAGACTTAATTCTACTCTAATATATTTAAATTGAGGTTTCTATGGAAGAAGAGTTGTGAACGCTTCTTCCTCCAATGGTGGGGACGATTGGTTTTCAACTTTCAGAGGCTGGAGCATTTCCCCAGCTGGTCACTACCAAATGTTCAGAATGCATTTTGAGTTTTCCACCTTATGTCAGATGCTGCCCGTCTAAAGTGACGAGTCATGTGGTTGGGGGGGTCAGGTCCAATCAGGAAGATGTAATCACCCATACGGTTTAAACAGACCTCCAGGCGCACAGTGGGCAGTTGCAGCCCACCATGGTAGCCCATGAGCAGGATGAACTGACCCAGGGTCAGGCCTTACACAAAGCTGAAACCTACCCCCCCTTTTCAAGCCCCCCTAAACCCTGTCCGCTGAGGTCAGTGTGTGCCTCCCCTCAGCCTGACTGATGTGTGAATGACAAATCACCAGGAGCTGCGTGTACAGCAGAGTTGAGGCTAAACCGAGGCCAGAAGAGCCGACTAATTATGGGGAGCCGCCCCTGCGGAAGGGAAATGCCCTTAAAAACACACCACGCCGGCCTGTAATCTCTTTAATTATATTCCAATTGAAAACACATGTGGAGGCAGGAAAGAAACCAACACAACAAAATTATGGCAATGATATATATATATATATATATATATATGTTTTAATGCTGATAAGAGCTCATACACGTGCCATAACATCAACAGTGTAATAACATTAATTACAAAATGTATATCTGCTTAATATGTCATGTGATTGGGTTCTTTTTTTTAGCTTACATTTACATAGGGAAACATTCATGTATGTACAAATGTTTATTTGAATGTTCTTCTCTTTATTATAACTACATCACAAGCTCCAGAGTCGCCAGGTTTGCTGGAGTGTCTTTAGAGTTTAGCCACAATCCAACATTCTGGTTTCTAACTCCCCTGCTATACCAGGAGCATTATATTGATATGTTAATATAATAAAACATAAATAAGAAATGAAATCATTTGACAGTTAAATTCAAATACAAGTTCCAAAGTAAAAAAAAAAGAAGATAAATCTTCATCTACATTATATGGCATTCAAGTTTGAACTATTACTTTTATCCACCCTCTCTAAAATGTACCAAGTAAAGAAAATACAAATCCAACTGTACGTTTACTTCATCACTGGAGTTCCTTCACAAACAAATCAATGAAATCTTCAGGCTGCGTTCAATAGGAACAATTAGCAGGGATATAGCCTTTATCTATAATTATCCAATGGCACGAAACTCTGTCAGATCAATACAGGCTCACACCCCAAAGTCCTGCTGTAGTCTGTCGTCAGAACATTATGTGATTCAGGATTGTCTCCGTGTTCGAGCTGCGGACAGAAATACCTTGTTACGCTGAAGTAAGCAGGAACCAGGTGTTCAAAAAACATGGCGTGGAGACTATTTCCTTTATTTAAGAACGTGGCCTGTCTTCAGGAGCGGGGGGGAGGGGGGAGGGGGGGTTATGTACAGTAAGAGAAAAAAAGCCATGGGTCACATACAGTCACATGAGGTCAGTCGCACACGCTCCTATCCTCAGTCTCACACAGTCTCACACACACAACACACATGCACACTCACTCCTTCCCCTGAGACTGCTGTTGTGCTCAACTATCATATTAGAAATTAAGGCTGATCACTGAAACAGAAATCAAAAAAGAAAAAAAATAGGTGCCTGTCATGCTGAACACACAGAAAACATAAACACAGTAGAAGGGCCTTGTTGTCAGTGCATAATCATAATCACAATGTCAAGAAACAGTCATTGTTCTTCTAATCAATAAATTAAACATGAATACAAAATATTAGAAATTGTGTTTTTTCTTTTCTATATGACTTCAAAATAATTGCTTCATTTGGAGGCAGAGATAGTGCACACACAGTGAGGAGGAAATAGTCCCTTTTCAGTCCTTCAGTCTCAAATACTGTCCATAAATCTCTCTTGTTTAAAAACGACATAGTAAAATATAGTACAACTACCTGTATTGTACCAAATATCAGTATTTTTTAGCTGTCGCAACACGAGGAGCTCGAATGCAACGTGAGAAACGAGTAAACCTGTAAACAAAAAAGGGACATAAATATCGGTTACCTTGTGTCGGCATGCAAGTCAGGTCGTTATACGCTTTGTCCTTTATACAAACGTGTGAATCAGTTTAAAGTGAGACAGGACGGATGGTTTACAGGTCGTCCACTCCGCTACCTCATCGGTCACAACCCGGGGCCGTGCAGCTCCAGAAAAGTAGGAAGCACTTTTTTTTCAAATGAAGTTCTGAATCAGAAGCGGTCGAAAAAACACTGATTAGGTTTTGTGGTGTTTTTTAAAATGGTGAAATGCAGAGCTTGAAAAATCCGCTCCTTCGCCTCACCTGGAGGGGGGGGGGGGGGAAACACGACTTGACCCTTGACCTTTCCTACCGGGTCGACCTCCTGCCACCGGAAAAGACCCATTT
Organism: Platichthys flesus; assembly: GCF_949316205.1. Lineage (NCBI taxonomy): Eukaryota > Metazoa > Chordata > Actinopteri > Pleuronectiformes > Pleuronectidae > Platichthys > Platichthys flesus. The sequence goes on from NC_084965.1 coordinate 5,795,740, forward strand.
TCAGACAGATGGTGAACTGTGTCCCTATAATTGCCTTGTCAGCTCTTTTCAGCTCTGCTCTGCCCTGATGTTTACCCTCACTATACAAAACCAAACTATATTTTTTCAGAATCAGAATCATGGGATTTTGTAAAAAAGAATAAAATAAACTTAATAAATATATAAAATATGAGTCTATATGTGATATCTCTCTTATGTGTGTGTTTGCTTGTGTTTACAAACACACACACACTCCTCGTGGACGTGCATGCTTCCTCCACGTTTCCCTGTAACACATATTGACGTGAAGCATTTCTGCTGTGCTACACCTGGCTCACTTATGTAACATCAGGTCACTTTGAAAAAAAAGAAGAAAAGGAATCTATAAAGAGACCTCTTTGGGAGTGAAGGGCTCGGGCGGAGGTACAGGAGGAAAGAGGGAGTGCTACATCAAGGCTGGGAGGAGGAATCGAGGACGGGGGGGCAGATAAATAAATAAATAAATATTGTACATGTACATTTGCCTGCGTCCTGACTGACGACCCCACAGTGATCTGGATAGTCCGCAAATAATAGGATTATGTGACGTTAGCACCCTAGCCTTACCATTCAGTGCTATTGTGTGTGTGGGACAGTGTGTCTGTGTCTGTGTGTTATTGTCTCATAGTCTGGTCTGAGCCTCTGGGATATAAATCTCGATACTGTCTGCGCTCTCGGTGGCGGAGCTCTGCCGAACCGACGCAGCACGTTTGGCAGCTAGCAGGCGTTTGCGAGCCTCCAGACGCTGGCGCTCATTGCTCTCCAGCGAGCGGTCCCTAGCCAGGGGAGGGTGGCCCTTCTGGGGTTTCTTTGGCACGGGAGGGGGCATCCTTCTCTCCTGGACAGGAATGACAAATAGTCTTAATGACACAGTGAGGAGCAACACAACTGCAGCCAGTTGGCGTATGGGTTAGAAAGAGCACCGGAGCTGTCTGCGGCGTTATGGCGGAGCATGCATTTGGCTGAACGAGGTTATGGTTCACAGTGGCGGCCATTTGTGTGGGGTAAGAGAGCACGGTGGAGGCCATTGCGTGAGGTAAAAGCGGCCATTGGAGAAGGACAGGCCCCAACGGTGCATGGCAGGTAGAGAGGTTTCTCAAAAGCAGCTCACTGTCGGCAACAAGACAAAACAAAACACACAAACACAGGTGGTGACGTCAGGCAGGCAACATGACAGTACACAACACACATGTGCATGTTACAACAAAGCTTCACCCTGAATCACTGGGACTCGCAGTAACAGTACAGAAGCAGCAGATAACATGCAGGTTAGTGAAGCCATTCAAAAAGCAACCCTAAGAGTAGGTGACTTTCATCATTTAAAATGGAGGTTTCATGGAACTGGGTTTCGCCATTCGGGTCCGCACCTGGATTTCCGGGGGCGACAGAGGTTTCCAGTTGTTGGCTTTGAGCTGGTGGAGCTCATCAAACTTCAGGCTGATGTTCTCGATGGACAGCTGGAGCATGTCCCAGAAACCGGCCAGGTCCTGGGAGACGGGCCGCGGGTGTGCGTTCGGGTTCTGGTACAAAGCAATTGAACAAATACACAAACGTACACAAACACAGAAGATGTTCAAATATGTATCACACATTTATAATAATTCAATTTGACAGCAGGATCGGCTCTAACCCACAAAGTTATTGAGAATTCAAATTACACAAACTTGTTTTTCAATAAATCAGGCACCATATTCTAGATTTGGAAACTAGGCTAGTATCCAGATTATTATGCAACACGTGTGAGATATTTTGACAAGAAAATAGAAGAATAAACATCTGCAGAAAAAGGTTTTATGCTGCTTCAACACAACCAGTGTAAAAAATCCCTGTTTCTCAGGCTCTAGTTTTCACACTGCAAGGTTTATTTTTGAATGTCAGAGACAGTGAGGGTGAGCAGGAGCACACTCCACACTCGATGCATAGTAAATGAGCACAGGCCTGTCAGACTGATTTGTGCAGGATGATGTCAGTGTTGGGGGTGGGGGGCTGGGGGGGGGGCTGGGGCTGGGGCTGGGACCAGCATGCAGAGGATGAGGTGACACATACCAGATTCTCCTCACACAGCTCCCGGAACTGCTGGAACTTCTGGGACATCAGGAGCTGGGCACTCCCCACTGCACTGCGGATCTTCCCCAGGACTGCAGAAAGACGCAGACACACATGCACGCACGCACACACACACGCACACACAAACGCACACACAGAATTCACAATGCAATTACTCACAGAACCGCATACTGCAGGCATGTTGCACCGCTAACAGAGAGGGTGCATTAGTAATGCAACAGAGACTGGTGTGCTAGAATCCTCCCTCATACATTGGAATCATTAAGGGAAATAAAAAATAATTACTGAAATACATTTGGTGCTAAAAGTGTCTTTTAAGAACCTGATGTTTTATTTCGGTCACGACAGCAGCTTGGCCGACTGATATATGAGAGAAGACAAGGCAGTGCTGCAGAACCCGACTCCGCCAGTCAGTCTTATTGACTCACCTCCCTATGAGAGGAACTGTCAATGCATGCATTAGTCAACATGAAGAGAATGGGATCAGGAAAAGAGAGGGGGAGTAATGAATCTGCACTACAGACACAACCCCTAAGGAGGTGTGTGTGTGTGTGCGTGTGTGTGTGTGTCTGTGGTAGCCTGAGATCTGGGAAAACATAACCTTGAGACAGCCAGCCTGCTCTGCACGTTCTGTGAGAGAATATCTTGCCTGGAACCATAACAACACACTGGCTGCATACGTAATGACATTTTCAGTAAGACTTGAAATCAGCTGTGCGGTAAGGACAGGTACAAATGCACTGCCTGCTGCCCGAGGCCTGTTCGCTCCATCTGGTGTGTGCATGTAAGTATAACATATTTAGACCTGAGCATACAGACATGTGCTGCTGCTGCTGTGTGTTGCATTTAAAAATCCAATTGCTGCCTGTGATGAGCACTGAGAGGAACCCCTTGACTGTGTGTGTGTGTGTGTGTGAGATCATCATATGTATCTAGAGGCCAGCAGCGGCCTTTAGATAAGTATGCACGGTATGTCTCTGGAGGCCAGAGGGCTTGAGACAGGAACAAGAGGCTATTGTGGTCCAGAGGAGAGGAGAGGAGGGAATAGACCTAATATCACAACAGACTTTCTTGTCTTCCTATCTTCAATATCTCGGGATTTAAATCCTGTGATCCGACTCACTCTCATCGGACAGCTCATTCTCCATCTCGTCCTGCTCCATCTGTCGACACCAGCCCTCCATGCGCTCCGTCTCCGCATGCAGCAGCTTGAGGAACCAGCGGCCGTCGCGGGGGCACACAAATCGGCCGACGGCCTCCAAATTGTCCGCCTCAGGCTCGGCCACGGTGTCCATCCAGGGGTCCGGGGGGGGCAGGATGGACGGGTCGAACCCCACGTCCCCGTAGTCGTCCCCGGCGCAGGCGTGGTAGTGGTTGCCCGAGCCTTGGATGCTGACGGTGGAGCTGGCATTGTCGCGGGAGTGCTGGCGCGGCATGGTGGCACAGTGGCGAGGTGGCAGCTCGGGGGCGTCGTCGGGGTCGTCGAGGTCGGCCTGCACGGCCGTGGTTACACTGTTGGACCGGGTCATCCTGCGGTAACTGGGAGAGGAGGCAGGGAGAACAAAGATGTTTTGTTATGCTGATGTGATGCAGCGAATGATTACACATACTCATATTGTGCGGTAATAACAGATCTTTCCTTTTCGCAGTAAATCTGTTTGCTCCCTTGTCTTGGTGGTGCACCCAGTGTGAAAAATGGAAATGATCACAGCGATCTCATGGAAATGATCACAGCGATCTCCTCACTGATAGTGATGACAACCTTTTGTAGTGTGGAGCGGCCTTTCAGCGCGTGTGTTGTGTCACCTGGCTCATTCAGGAGCAGCAGAGTGTGCAGCCGTCCACAGAACTCTGCTTTGTGAGCACACAAACGCACACATGTACACACACCTGGGAACCTTCACTCCAGCTTGCTGTGCCATGTTGCATTTGGCCCAGAGGCAGTGTGACAACTGCTGGGGCAGCGTTTGCCAGGTCCCTCCAAAACACACATGCTTACTCTCATGTGCAGAGATTAAATCAACACACACACATTTGGCTACGTCCCCCTGTAATGAATGGGTCGCCAGAGGGATGCGGGAACTGGTATGGAGGGGGTAGGGGGGCAGGGCTAGCTTCACAGCGATTGGAAGAACCCCGAAATGTCTAATCAGAGCCAGATTTCAACTCAAAGTGGTGAAAACACAAATCATTTATTAATAACTACAGAAATGAGCCAGAGCATCGCTGACTCAGAAAAAAAACACTGACAACGTTGCAGCAACTATGCACAGCAGCTACAAAGATGCACATTTGAACTCAGCACACAAGACCTCATGCAAACTTTGAAAATCTGGTGCACCAAGCCTGCAGTATCCTCTGATAAGCCAAGTCTGGGTTTACGTTACAACATCCGACTCTCGGTTTGCAACAGGCTGCAAATTAGTGAGAAGAAACAACTTCTCCATGCCAGATAAACGACCCATTCAAATGTGCATGCAGAGTATCCCGAGGTTGACCTGCCTGCAGAGTGACACACACACGAATGATCACAGCCCCAGCGAGCCTGCTTCAGCTCATCTCCGGACGCACGCTCTTCCTCCTCGCCGCTGCCCCTTCATCTCTAACCTCCCTTTTTTCTCATTCATCTCTCCTCTTCCGTGAACACGAGAAGAAAAGGGAGAGAGATAGCGAGAGAGAGAGAGAGAGAGAGAGAGAGAGAAACAAGGGAGTGGCTTCGGGGAGATCAAATAAGAGTGTGTGTACGCTTTATGTCTACGTGCCGGCAGCCCGCAAGTGTGTGTGTGTGTGTGTGTGTGAAGAGCAGTTAAAGAGTAACTCCTCCGAGCAGGTGTTCAGTTCTAATGACCTCAGCCTGCTTTCTATCAGCCCGCTAACAACTTCCTGCAGGGGCAGAGACGGGCAAGGCCAAACACGGCCCAGACAGAAAGACAGACATATCACAAGGCACGAGGCAGAAAGAACAAGGAAGGTCTTCGAGAGCAAAGTCGACGTGTGGGGAGAAAAGAAAACGGAAATATGAGGAAGGAATGCAGGAGCGGGGGGGGGGAATGAAGCAAGTCAAAAAATGCCCAAAGTCCATGTTCTGATTAAGTTCATGTGGAGAACATTTGTAGAGAACGGTTGTAGAGTCTTGGGATCCACATGCTGAGTATGTCAGAGGGCCACTTTAGATCCAGGTCTTGAGTCTAGATCTGCTTTCAGACTTGTATTGGACTTTCATTTTCAGGAAAATGTCCGTACGGGGCTGTATGTGAGAACGCAAAAGTTAGAGTCAGTTGCTGTCTGGAAGAATCTGGAAAGATTATAAATTTCTCAGGATTAAAACGAAGAGCCAGACACGTAGAAGACGTCAATGAAGATGTCCACCTTGGAAAGACAATAAGATTAGAGAGCATTTGGTGATAAGGCCCAACGCTTGTGTCAATGTGCTGTAAACAAAAAAACATAATTTCCTCAGCTGACTTCTGCATGATCTGCCCAGGGGTTAATGTCTGCTCAAGTCTCCTGTACCTTTCCTCTCATCTGCAGAAAGCCACAAAACCCCAAAATACCGAAGCATCTACAACCAAAAACCACCTGCTAGCTGGAGTAGGATGGAGTAGGAAAGGCCACTTCACTTTTAAAGTAGTTTGAATGACTGAAACAAAAAAATGTTTCAAAGTTGCACAAGCACCCCTGAGGCCTCCTGTTAATTTGTCCTATGCCAGTAATGACGACGCCTCAGCTGACAGTGAGGTCGAGCAGGTCCTCTGAGTAACGTTTTCAAGATGGTCGTGCATATGGTTTAGTCACTATGGGACCATGAGCAATGTCCCAGTGACTGCAAAGACATCTGGGGACCACCAAGCTCAGACCCTAAACTAGCAAGGCCCTAAAAAAACAATAATTAACGCATCACATTTTTTTTTTTTTAAATTCACTATTATATAAAGGAAACCCAATGAAAATCACAAATTTGATTGACACATTATTAGAGCGAGCGTGTGTAGCTCGTGTTCAGATCTGCCCTGAAAACACTTCTGTGTAAAGACAAGCATGTTTGTTGTGTTCGTCGCTTTTACAGCTCTCCTCCACTCCTACGGTTAATCCTTGTTCAAACAGCAAGGCGAGGTTATGACCTGAGAATGGTGCTTATAAACACACACACATGCACGCACATGCACACACACGCACACACACGCACACACACACACTCTCGAGTCAGTTAGAGCTCTGAAGCGAGGCCGTAGGAGTTTGGCACTGTCACTGTCTGGAAATGTAATGAAGGGCCAGCATGCCTAGACCTCCCAGGTACACACACACACACACAGACACATACGCATATGCACACACACACGCCAGCAAGTAAACAATCAAACGTGCACCAACAAAAACACCGTCCTGCCTACTACACCAAACACGAAGCAGAGTAACACACCGGCTTCATTGCAGCATAACATCCCGGCCTCAGCAGACTAGAAAGTGTCTGGATGAGTTAATATTTTTCTTGGCCGCCACAGGAACTCAGTGCTTGGTCAGTCAGCTGAGTCCTCCCCTTTCAGAAAGCCCCTCACATTCCCTGACACTGTGTGAGTGTGTGTGTGTGTGTGTGTCTGATGTGCTGCCCTCCGGCCTCGCTCCGTGACCTCTGATTAAAGGTGATGCCTCTCTGAATTCCTGCGGCGGCCACGGCGTGGAAACCTGTACCGGGACTGGATTTGCACCAAACATGAGCTCATTGTTTTGACAGGGTTGAATGAAAAACAGACAAAGGAGCCGTAAACGCCTGCGTGTCCGAGCAGAGGCCTCGGTGCGTCTGGAGCGATGGGAGCTCACTGGGCTGCTTCTTCTGTTGCAGAGTGAGGGGCTGGAGCTGACAGCCCAGCAGTCTCTCCCTCTCTCTCAGTCCTCTGAACTAAACAAACCCAATAAAACTCCCTCCCCTTCTCTCTCTGCCTCCCTCCCACATGCGCACAAACACACACACAACCTCAAAGTAGCCTGACTCACAATGACTGCAGCAACAGATGGCTGTCAACTCACACCCTCCACCTTCCCAGTCCCCTGCACCACATCCTCTGGCCCAGCTGTCACTATGGGGCCCCCCCCTGGCTGAGGGGGCTCTGACGCCAACCTCCCACTGAACTGGGGACAGCTGCTGCGGGAAGCCAGCGCAGGGGGGCGAAAGCTTGTGCACTACAAACCTCTCTCTGTCTCCATAATTCCTCTTCCTGTTCGTGCTCTCGCTGCCTCTTCCCTCCCATTAGACCTATCCAGTTTCACTAACACAACCTCCTACTGGTTCCCTCTTTCCTCTCTACTCACCATCGCTCGTCCTCCACCTGAATTCCTATCGACTGGAACTTGGACTGCTCCTCTGAGGGCCCCTCTTCCTCTGGGTCCACCTACATACAAGAGAAACTGTCAAAAGAAAAAAAGACTTTTATTTTGAAACTTCAAATGGGCGCATCCACAAACCTGGATCCCTATGGAGAGGCACTTGCGGAGCGCTTCCCTCTGAGCCTTGCTGTCTGCGGAGACGTGTGCTACGGCGGAGGTGGTGGCGGTGGCGGTGATGGTGATGGTGCTGTTGGTGACGTGCTGGCTGGCGGGGCCGTGCACCTGAGCGTTAGCCGCCTCTATGGCGGCCGTCAGGGCCTTCATGCTGTCGATGCTCTCCGTGGAATTGGACAGGCCCGGCTGGGAGCTGATGCCCGTCCGCAGGCCCGAGCCCCCGTCCATGTAGGCGTCCTGCGCAGACTCCGTGCTGCTTTGGGCCGTGATGGAGATGAAGGGTTTGGACGGGGTGGTGCGTGGAGGGACCGGGGGAGGCGTCTTCTTGTAAGTGGTGATGCATGACGACACTGCAGGAGCAAGAGAGATAACAGATTGAAATATATCTTTCATATCTCAATCAGAATAACTGACTCACACATCATATGAGGCCTGAGGAAACAGTTGAATAAGGTCTTTTGAAACCCTGAGTCAGATGATGGGATGAGAGTAGGGTTATCTTGCCCTCAGCTTCACTTTACCAAACAAACTACACTGAACTGAATGTTTTAAAGTTTGGAAGAAGCAGGAAAAGTTGGTGTTCAGAAAAGGAGAGTGTTTGAAAGAAAGGTAGAACTGAGGGGCTTTATGGGAGATGAAGTGCTTTTGCAAACTGTAGCCTAAACGTGAGGATACTTTGTTTCTGCTACTTTGACATGACTCGTAAACATATTATTTTTGTGGGGTCGACCAAGAGACACTTGTCCTGTCAATAAAGGCAAAAGGCCCGAAAAAATATAAATATTATTTGTATCTCTAGGGAAGCACAAATGCTCCAAACCATGGAAAACTAAATATGTAAAAAAAAATCATGAAGGGTCAGCACGTCATGTTTTTCTATGGTGCACAAACATGCTACCGGCAGTGGAAACATATGCTGTCGCTTAATGTGTTAGCTGTCACCAAATTGCTGTTGACAGTTAACACCCTGACAGCTCACACACACACACACACACACACAGACACACACACACAGGTCTCTGGTCCCTGTGTTGGAGTCGAATGGACAGTAGATTAGGGCCAACATTAACAAATCAGAGCGTCATCTAGTAATAGGATTAGTTTGTCAGCCACTTGACCCACTGATCTAGATGGTTAAGCCCTCGACGGAGTAACTGTACAACACTCAGAACAATTTGATGGTGCACAATATAAATATAAATCCTCACTGCTTGCATGAATAGCTGCAACTGAAATTCTATTAGGGTTAAATGGTGTTGTTAACGGCGGCTGGAGGGCTCGGCACAGTTTAAAAGCTTTTTCGACTTTTAAATCCAAGCAAATAGATATTTTAGAAATCAGGCGCTGCTCAGCAACACTCTGCTCTCTCTGCCTGGGTTCTCCCTCGGGTTACAGCTGCAGGTTCTGCACAGACAATGGAGCCTCTCACACCAACTGACTCAGAAGTCTGGACGTCTGTGCAGCAACATGCCGACAGAACACAGCCTGTCTAAAGAAAGAGGACCATCGGCCGCCTCCTCAAATGACACTACGCCTCGGAATCTCCTTCCTCGCCTGGGCGCTATCGTCAAAACTAGGTCGCCCTCTCTAACTGTGCAGCGCGGCAGAATCTAGGACAGCGGGTTTCCTGGATCCCTTTAATCCCTTCCAAAAGACAAACATCCTACCGCGGTGTGCGCATGCAGACAACTGTTGCTAACCACACCCAGCAGGAGCAGCCATGTCTAAAACTATTAGCCGCCGTTGGCTTCCAGTCTCACTGACAGCTCCGGAGAGGCCCTCACGTATGGGGAGGCCAACAGGGGGCTGACTTCATCCTCTTGAGTTTGTCAGAGTCATCCGCCGCCCTCCATCCGTCCTCCCGCCACGCCGCCAGTGATTGGAGGAGACCAGGTGAGATTGGAGTTCAGGTTTTGACAAGCTGGAAAGTCCTCAGACGGGAGGAGATCACAGCTGCTAATGTGTGTTTCTTTGATGGCAGCAGAGCAAAACCACAAGAGAGACAAAAGAAACGACTTGGTGCGTTTCCTCCTACAGCTAAAAGTCACGTGTCTTTCTTTTCGAGAGAGAACGTATATGGAGGAATTAGTGCCGAACACATCTGAGCATGCAGCGTCTCGACCTCTCACAGGTGTCAGGTGAACATGGGCGACATCCAGGGCTTCTCTTCAGAGAGGTCGACGAGTACAGACCCACAAGAGAACAAAAAAACACACACACACAGTGAACACACACATGCACTCACACAGAGGGAGAGGCCGAGGTCCTGCCCCTATCAGCCGTGGAGGTTCAGAGGATAGAATGTCAGGCCCTTTCAGAGCTTCTATCCCCTGAAGTCATCTAAAAGTCAGTGTGTGTGTGTGTGTGTGTGTGTGTGTGAGTGTGTGTGTGTGTGTGACTGTTGAACACATACTTCCGTGGGTGTGTGCTCCTCCTCATCAGCTCAATACAGAGCTGCATGAAACAGGAGACGACGCGCCGGGTCCCACCCCGCTGCCGCTGCGAGAGCCAGACACGCCAGAGAATGACAGGGGCTTCAAATGCCGAGACAGGTTAAGTAAACACACTCGGGAGTCAGAACATGCCCACGCGCACACACACACACACACGCACACGCACACAGACACACACACATCTGCATGCACGCATGAGGCTGCAGAGGCACAGAAGTAACGCTGACACAAACCAGCTCCACGTTTCAGCCCCTCCACATCAAGGGAGACCACAGACTTCCTGCCACTGATATATACGCTCCATCCGTCAGGAGCCGTTTTTCAACAATGGCCTGTGACTCCAATGCAGGCGTGTGTGAAGACGTAACCAGACGTTTAGCCAAATGAATGGAAAATACAGCAACTGGGAAATAGTTTCTTGTTGGTCTTTCTACAGAAACAACTGGCCTGATAAGAGAGAGAGAGAGAGAGAGAGAGAACGAGAGAGAGAGAGAGAGAGAGAGAGAGAGAGAGGCCAAGTTTCCACTTTCCACAGCAACGATAAGAAAATAGTTTGATCCTCTTGCAGCCATGAAAGCATCGGACAACCTCGCGGCCCCGGGACCTCCCACACACACACACACACATAGACAGACAGTCAAGGACAGAGTGAAGTAAGAATGTGACGCAGGATTCCACCAGACCCTTGAGAAGGAATGTGGAAAACTCTCTTCACCAGACGCTGATAAACAGCAGCGACGGCCCAGAACTGTTCCCCTGTCAGTGTAATGTCAGGTTAACACCGCTTTGATCCCAGATTGAGAGAGAGAGAGAGAGAGAGAGAGAAAGAGAAGGGGAGAGAGAGACGTCATTCGTGTTCTCTCGAGTGTGCAACAAAAACCGAGAACGACTTCCTCGCTTAATGGGAACGTCTTTGTGGAATTCCATCTCCACACAGAGGTGGGTGCAGCCTGCTGGGAGCATTGTCATCCTGAGGAGGAGAAGAGTTTGTGAATGACAAAACTCTAGTGGCCCTCTGCCAAATCCCTCTTTTGACAAATGCTTCAAACGTCCCATGCCGACAAGTTGGTTTGAATAGCGGCTCTTCTTGGCAGAGATCGCCCCCCCACACACACACACCACACACACACCACACCCCTCCACCCCTGGGCCTGATAAAATCAAAGAAAGCCCTCTTCCCTCCCCTGACACAAAGCAAAGTCTCCATTCATTTTCGCCGGCTTTCGGAAAACAAAACACAGACTTGTTGAGCCTCCTGTTTCTGGGCTCGGCTGATCACTGGTTCCCATTTGTGCCTCGTTACATATGTGTACGCCGTTTTCCTTTATTTAATCATCGTGCTCATGCTGCTGGACAGATTGAAGGCAGGCGGCTGCCTTGTAATCTCCAATCTGTGTGATAGGCCACTTCAAAGAGCAGACGGTTTGGTTTAGGAGGGGCGAGCTCACGGGAACGGGCTCCCCCACGCGGGGGCCAAGGGCACATCCACCACCGTCCAAACAAATACAAAGCCAGGAAAGGGGGGCGGTCGGTACGGGGGGGGGACATTGACAGCTGAGCCCAGCTGCACTGTGTTTGGGACCAGGGTCTGCCAGAGGGGAGAGGACGGAGCAGAGCGGACAGAGGACGAAGAAGAAGAGCAAGACTGAGGAGGAGGAGGAGGAGGGTAAATCAGAGTTACTGCCCGGCTCCGTCTGCTCCATCTCTGTCCATTTGTCCGTCCCGCTCTCCCTGCCTCACTTCATCACACACACACGCACTCGCACAGAGAACCAGCTGGAGTCCTTTGTGACCGCATCTCCATGGTGACTCATAGCAACATGAAGTTTGCTGGGAGGCTTGGAGTTTTACCAGCAACAACCGGGGGGGGGGGGGGGCTTCTGTCGGCCATTTGTTTACCTTGACAGGGTAAACCGCAGCTGCACTGACACCCACCTCGACACCAGCGAACGAGAACACACAGCGGGAAGAATGGGCCGCCCAACGTGGAAGTCGAATATAAACACTGGGTCATCTGCATGGAGAGAACAAGGGAGCTGCTAATGACTTTTTAAATAATGCCTCTTGCCCCGGAGCTTGAGCTTTGTGCCGTGTCAAACTCTACAAACCTGTTTGTCCTGGACGCCTGTCAACAGGCTTGTCACTTAGTTTCTGGGACGGGGTCACGAGATGAGAATAACCTGAAGGATTTAAACTGTGTGACGTGATGCTGCTCCTGTGAACAACAGACACATCAACACGGCCTCCTGTCCTTTATATTACTGTTTGAATGATTTATTTAATTCCAAAAAGTTTAGGTTCTGTGCTGAACTAGCTGAAGTGATCATATAATGATCAGCTAATGTTGCAGAGAGGAAACAAACCCTGCACACACCACATACAATAGAGCTTTGTCCTGTGAGTCACCTGAAAGCCTCACAGAGACCCTCATGTTCAATCAACGACACTCAGCCAGGAGGGGTCAGAGGTCAGCAGAGAGGGTTTCTGCTCTCCAGATGCCTGAACTCTCTCAGACACAATAGCTCACTGTGTGTGTGTGTGAAGGTTGCCGACTGCAAAGGGCTTTTTAAAGAAGTATATTCAGCATGTGCGAGTGCATTTTGGTTGAGTTCTAAACATCCTGCACCGACTCCTGCATCCCAATTGATTTGTTTGGGCCTGACTTAAACATGAGGACGCATATCGGCGCCGAACATTTGTCAAATGTCCCTCGGGGGTCCTCGGGCCAGCGGCGCTATGGACACGGCCGTGTGCTCAGTGTGCCCCTTCCGACAGAAACCCGTGTCAACAGCGGGAAACTGCTCTGGCAGCCTGCGTCTCCTGAATCACCAGATAAGAGCGTGTTTACAACTGTCAGCCGCCGCTAAATCTGGCAGGCAGCTGCTCCCTGTTAGGCAACAGACTCACTTCACTTAACCCACTTTCCTGTGTTCCAAGTTCAAATAGAGAGAGCCTGGTTACCTGCATTCCTCCTTTTATTGCTCCACACTCTCCGCAAACTGTCAATCAGTGACAGGCGGCGAGGAGGCATGCTGAGAGGTGAAATCGTCAAAGGGGGCGGGGAGATAACAATTGAAAGTTAATTTGCGCTTTAGAGTTCACATCAGGTTCTTTGTTCAATATTTTTTTATGTCTTTATTTAACAGGGATAACATTCTTCTTTGTATATGCACCCGGTAAGAAGTCCCTTTCAAAATATAAACATCTAATCTAAACTGTGTAACTGCCGATGTCAACACTGTGAATACCGGTTAGATGACATTCAGTGCAGGTGTTATTATCCAGGACTCAGTAGAAATATGTAATCCTGAAGTTCCTCCCTGTACAGTACAGAAGCAATGGGCCTAAGCTCCTGAAGGGAGGGGGGGGGGGGGTTCTTATTTCGAACGGCTCCAAGCCACTTCCATTGTTCTCCAGTGCTCCTCGGCAAAGGGCTTTACCCGGACTAGTCCACGACCACATGAAGAGACACATCAGTCTTTTGTTTCTGTCAGAAAGACCTGCCTGCAGGGGGCTGAAAGAGAGAGAACAGTCACTCAGCATAAAGGCAGAGAAGTTAGGGGGTGGGGAGATAGAGAGAGATAAAGAAACAATAACAGAGAGAGAGACAGAAGTGAGAAGAAGTGAGGTTGAAAGAGCTGGGGGGACTGGGGCAGGGGGGGTGGTAGTTTTGCCGTGCCGTTTCCTTCGGTTCCTGTAAATTCCATCTGCTTGGCTGGGCATAAACCTGAGCATTAGGCTAAAGCTAACACACCCACACATCTCACGCATGCTTTCACTGCTCTCGCTTCCCACAGCGTGGCTCACCGAGCGGCTCCGACTGAGAGGAGCAGCCCGACTCTGCCGGGAGGAGTGACACATCGCATGTGCCGACAATGACAGCATCGGCAACTGAAACGAGTGGTGGAGCAGCTCAAAGAACAGAGTCACGTATCCTGGAGGAGTGTGTGTGTGTGTGTGTGTGTGTGGGGGGGTGATCAGTTAGTCATTTAATGAAACTAAATGTGTGACTGAGCAGTGACTGGGTCGGCGTAACTCTCGGAATATGTAACTTGTGAAACACGAGAGCACAAAGATATAGACAATGAGTGACAGAGAGGCTGCGTGGTGGCAGTTTGTGTTGCTGAGTGGATAACACAAGCCACTTAGTCCAGTGTGTCTGCTCGACCGTAAATACCCACAACAACACCGCCATGTTGCCCCGACACTGCTTCCGAGCTTTTAAGCACAGCTGCCTGATAAAACATGACAAGGGCTGAGAGTCTGTGGAGTTACGGCCGGGTACAGGAAAACATAACCACAGGCCTGGGTGGGGGGGGGGGGGGGGGGGTTAATGGAGGCTGGGACGGAACAGCCAAAACACGCAGGCAGACAGACTCGGCCTTGAGTGAGAGGGCCGAGACACAATGCCGGTGTCATGTCATCACGCGAAAGGATCCCCGTTTCGCCACAGCTGCTATTTACATATAAATGCAGCAGAATGTGGTCAAAAGTTCACGTCGCCCCCAAAACCACAGCAGGGCTTCAACCCAGAAGTCATAACTGGAATGACTGGGCACTAAAAAGGAGCAGGATGGCAGTTTTTACAAGCGCCTGAGTTTACTCTTCCAGGAATGCCGTGAAACATCAGCGTCGGGTGTCGTCTCACAGTCCTGGGCTTTTTCTTTTTTTTGCCTCCTCCCCTCTCCTCCGCATTCCTTCCCCCTCTCCCCCTGTTTGACGTTCTTTGTCCTGACCACTTGCACATGGAGGGGAAAGGAGACACTGGCGGCCTAATCCACAGCCAGAGGCATGCTAAAGCCATCTGGGCCCAAAACCAAACGTCAGGCCGTCCGCGGGTCTCCTATAGGAGGAGGGGGGTGGGTGGGGGGGCTGGAAAAGTTAGGGGAGACGGAGAGGTAGGAGGTGCAACGGGGGGGGGGGGGGGGGGGGATTTGGAACAAGAACCAGGCTACACTGACGCATTCTGTCTTTTGTGGTTTCCAGTCCTGACCCCCTGACCCTATACATCCTGTCGGAGGAGAGGAGGGGGCGGCAGAAGAAAGACGAGATGGCAGCTATAGGCACCGGCTGCATGTGTGTGGGTGTGTGTGTGTGTGTCTGTGTGTGTGTGTTTGTGTGTACAAAGTAATGTGCAAGCATGCATCGGGATTAATAATCACATCTCCAGCCTGAGCTGTCTCTTAGGTGTGATTTCTCACACCCCTCTTTCCTGTGTGTTTACATCCACTCCCTGCAGAAATTTGCAGGGGGGTGGGGTGGGGGGGGGGGACAATGGTCTCTCCAACATTCCCACTCTCCTGCTGAGAGCACTCGTCTGTCTCCTGCATTCCTTTCCCCATTCATCTCTTTTCTCTCTCTCTCTCTCTCTCTCGCCCCTCCTGGACAGAGAAAGACCCTCCTGCTATACTCTTAACACGGGGGAGGGGTCCGAGTGTGCTGTCTTAAACCGCTGCCCCCCCACATCCAGCCTCCTTGAACACAGCCCCCCCCACCCACCCTTGTCTTTCCTCTCCGTTTTACTTGGTTAGTGAAGCAGCAAAGCTCAAAGAGAGAGAGAGGGAGGGAGGAGAAAGAGGAGATGCATTCTTTCTCTCCCTCTCTCTGTCTCTCAGTGTGTACCAGGGGTGAGTTGTGGCTTATTTTTAATGACTGGTTAAAAAAAAGGAAAGAAACGAGGGAGGGAGGGAGGGAGGGAGGGCTGGGTCTCTTCCCCGCCGGCCACTTGCACACAGGCTCAGTCTCACACACACACACACACACACACATACACACAGATTACTGTAGCTGAGTCTGGGACTTTCACAGAGAAGTCTTTAATTTGCACTAGGGCCTGGCCTCCCACACTGCACAGCCCAAACCACCCACTTACAGCCGAGCACCATTCCTCCCAGTCACTCCGACGAGCTCCCTCCCCTTCCAGGGCGAGCGAGAGCAACATGAACTCTCCACCGCACAATTTAGCTGTCAGGAAAAAAGTCTCCAAACTTTCTGCAAAGACAACAGAGCATGTGTTTCTCCCACTCTGAAGAAAGAAAAGAAAAGCTCCACCATCTTCCTTTGAGAGGAGATCTGATTCATCCCCGCTCATGTTTTTCATTCCCCCGGGGCTTTGGTGTGGGCCCTGCCCAGCTTTAGCATGCAGGAGCCACGAGGATCATCCACAGTCAACGCTGAGGAAATCCTTTCGGGGCTTTGCTTTTCCTTTGGTCTGTGTGATGCCAAAACACAGACAGGAAGAGCAGAAAATACAACAAAAAAAAAGAAGAGGGAGGAGAGGTACCTACCTGAGAGAGCACCCCCCCCTTCCCCATCCCACCCAGCCACCTGATCTAACCTGGGTATCTTGACATTTGTCGGGGGGGAAGGTTTTCCTCAAGGTAAACCACAGATTCCTTCATTCTAACAGGGAACTCTGGTGTGTGTGTGTGCTCTCTCTCTGAAGAGAGTGTGGGGGGGGGGGGAGAGCACTGCCGCAGCCATTCTTTGTCTTTGCCGTAGCCCTGTCAGTTCCTCCCTGTGACTCGCTCGAATTCCCCCCCACCTTTCTCTCTCTCTCTCTCTCTCCTTGTTTCTCAAACTGAGAGCAGGACGACAGGAGTGAATGACAGTCTCCTGCCTTGGCTTCCTGTGTCAAGAGAAATCCAAATGCCCCTCTTCCTTCCTCAATGGCTGTAATCAAAGCATTGCGGGGCCATAACAGGCCGGGGCCCAATTAAGTCGTAAGTAAACACAAACACCTTTGCAGCCGGCAAAGCAAAGCTCCAGGTCCCTGTAGATTTATCCCCATTAACTTTTATTCCTGCTTGAGAGCAAGTACAGGCAGGAAGTCGACGTCTATTCAGGTCACGGAAACACACAATGAGTGAGTGACACTGGGATGGAGCAATTTCGGCGCAGCTATTCAGCAAGTGCCTGCAGGTGCAATTCAGCACAGGTTACATGTGATCACGGGGGATCGGAGCGTCGTATTACACATAATTTGGGCGATATTCAAAACTCAGAGGCCGGATGAGATTACACAAATGAGACTGGCAACAAGCGACAGGCAGATGAGGATACGAGGACATCTAGTGAAGGATTTTATATTGCAAGGGGAGAATTTGCCCCCTTTTTGTTGCCCACATTTGGACAAACCTGATCTACTTTAAACTCAATTTGAAACTTGAAGCAGAAAATCGAATTCAGCCGAGAGGCACAAACAAATTAAACCGACGCTATAAAAGCTGTAAGGGGCCGTAAATCACATGTGTGAGTTTTGAACTAAATGAAATCCCCCTGTTTATCCGATGACTAACTCTCTGAAGCGGTAGAAAAGTGATGCTGAGCGTTCTTTCCCCCCCTCGTGTCAATGAAAGAGCGACAGTGCAAGTTCCCACTGGCTCGCATTCTCAGACGGCCGTGACAGGATGAAGTAATTACTGAGTGGCTGACACACCAGCATGGCGAGGATTTATCTCCTCCAGGAAGGGAGATAGCCAAATCACAGTTTACCCACATCGAGCTCGCAGCCCGGGCTTGATCCCGCAGCTGCGTGACACTGGAGCCACACACAGACACAGTGACACCGTACAGTCAGCATGCATGAGTGTGTGTCTGTCCGTGTGTGTGTAGGATTGAGGTTTCAGGCTGCCAACCAGAAGCTAGAACGGCGTCTTTCTCCTTCCTAGTCCACGTGTATAATGTGTGTTATCAAATGCCTCGAGCCCGGCCCTCGTTTCCTGTCAAACACACCTACCAGCAGCATCAAAGCAAAGGGGAATGACAGCATTATGCAGAGAGGCATGTGTGTGTGTGTGTGTGTCTGTGTGAGTTGGTGTGTGAGAGAGAGGGAGAATAGAAGACAGATGACACCAGAGTACTGGTTAATTTACATCCCCACCTTGAATAATAATTCCACCTTGGAGGCTGCCACTTTGATCCGCTGACACACAGGTGTATTTCACATGCACAGGCATACGTTGCTGAGACAAGGCTTAACTGTCCCTGTAATTAATGCCGGGGCAGGAAATAGGAAAGGAAATCTGTGTGTGTGTGTGTGTGTGTGGGAGAGAGGCTGAGGAACATGGCAGGAGGGGATTGATGGAGAGACATTCCTGCACAACGTTGTCAGTGAACCTCGTGTGATCTCATTGGCTCCCGCACATCAAGCAGAGCGTGCATGTCAGTCATGACTCAGGGGAGCAGACACACACACTCTGATCGCTCACCTCCTCCTTTTGTCCGTCACACACACACAGACACACACAGACACACACTGCGAGTGTTGCTAAGAGCGACGGTGTAACGAGAAAACAGTAGAAAGGGATCAAAGGATGTGAGGGTGAGACACGGGGACCAATCACAGAGGTGAGACACTGGCAGCCTATGTTCTATAAGTAGGGATGCAGCTCCCTCTACTGGGGAAAAACGAGGAGTTATGAATTATTTATTAGAACGTGAGACAGTAAAAAACTGCCAATAAATTAGTTTACAGCAAAAGCATGTTGTATTAAATAACAGCACATCTTTTTTCATTAATATTATGGTTTAGTGTATTTTTAACAGCATTGAAATATTATTCTATTCTATTCTATTCTTCAGTCTAGTCCAGAATTACAAAAGCAGATGTGTTGGGCCATCTCCATAATATTGAACATGAGGTTTACTTGGCTTTCTATGGTTCCTCAGACTGGGAACCACACAATCATCTGTTTAATAAAGTCAAATTAGAAACTGGGTTTTAAAAATATGGATAATTACCAAGAAAAAGTCACAGAGAAATACTAAATAAAGACATCAGGCCCAAATACACTGTGTCTTTAGATGTAAGACATCTTCATTTAGTTTCTGAAGTTTAATTTGAGTCGCCTAAATGACATTAGTGTTACTTCAGTAGTAATCATAGTTGCTGTTTGACCTTTGACTCTCCTGTCATCACATCTCTATTCAAAGTTACTGTAAACGCCTCAAACCTTCACCTGCAGACTATAAGTGGGTCTTTCCCTAAGCGAGTGTTTCATCAGCTTTTCTTAAAGGTGATGACATGATAATTACTTCTTCATAGACACTATGAAGGACCGGGGGGGGGGGCTGCTGAAGTCTTAGCACCTGAAGTGAGAGTAAATACGACTGGATGATTGACAATGATCACTTGGGAATGTAATCACTCACTTCCTTTGCAGCAAACCAGTTCAAACGGCTCAGAACCAATAAACTACGACTTCATCTCAGCCTAGAATGTATTGCTAAACCAAATTCTACTTAAATATTTTTTCTGTGTCAAACTCCTTCGCTTACATTGAAAAGAAAAAGGAACTAGAAGAGCACAGACCTCCACTGAGGCTGGTTTATCACCATACTGCTTGTATTGTGATCAGGTCAGACCTCAGAAATACATTATGTGTATATTAATACTCTAATCGCTATCTATTTGCCGTATTTCTTTCCATAAAGATTCATGTATAACGGTTGAGAAAAGTATGAAAACGTGCAGAGGCCCCGTCTCTCCATGTTAAAGAGAAGAGAAAATAATCCTGCATCCACCCGTTTATTCAGATCCACTTTAAAACGAAAAATGGCTTATTCTTTGGGTCATGTCCCCCCCACACACACACACACAAACAAATCATGAAAATCATTTCTGGAGGTTTTGCATAATCCTGCTGTTAGTCAGACAAACAAATCCGCTTGTCGGAAGTAATTATCCCCCGTTGTTTGGAAGATGATGTTGTGTTTTGACTGTTCACTCGGTTGATCTTGTTCTTGTCTTACTCTTTGTAATGAGGGCTGATGAGTCAGATGTTTCCCCAGAGACATAACAACACACAACGAATCAGAATGAAAATATAGATAATAAAAGGACGTCAAAGCAGGAGGTGAAAACGTGTTCCCTATCTCTTGTTTTTTTCATGAGATGCACCAGACTATATATAGCAAACAGTAACTCTCCGCTTAGAGATGATCCTGCCTGCAGGGAGCCGTCATTCCTGTAACATTTTATAACATTTTATAGCAGAACCGCTTTAAATGCCAATGCCTTTAAACAGCTGGCTCTTCAGTAACGGTGCCCCCGAGAACAGATTCTTTACAGGATGAGCTTTTAGCAGCTACTTATACGTTGATTACGATTTGTGAATGAAACTGAGGGAAACTAATGATCCCACAGGGTAAAGTAGGTGCAGCAGAAATAATGTGATTCCACCGGAGAAACAAAAATGGCTTTAGAGTACGAGCACATAAGATGAATATGAAGTAAGCTATTAAGAACGTAAAATTCTAAAAACTGTTTTACCACATTTTAGGAGAGTTATTGATTTAAAGTGCGGCGGCTAAGGGCGTTCATGCCAATCAACATTTAAATATAATAATAAATACTATATATAATAATAAGTCACATACTAACGTCCTCATAACTTCACAGTTGCTTTATTTCTTGCATGATGATTACGTGTTGGTGACTAAAAGCTTCCTGGATCAGGTATTAACTCAGGGACGGCTCTGTCAGTTACATGATACCAACATTAACCCACATGATGGTGGCCTAGTTGGATCAACAAACACGCGTGTGTGTGTGTCTGTGGTATGTTGGCGTCAGCAGGGTCTCGGAACTGGTCTGAAAATAGGGCGCAGAAAGCTGGAGGCCGAGGAGGAACGGAGCATGGCTGACATCGGTGACGTGCACGGGGCCGAGGTGCGTGCATGACTCACTGAATCACAGATGGTCAGTGGGCAAGGCGAGGCCGCAGACTGCTCGTCATACAGCCAGGCGTTGGGGGCCCCCCCGTCCACCCTCTCAGCCTCAAAGTGGTGAGTGGCACTGGTGGTCTCTTTTACCCATGAGCCCTCAGGGTGGGGGGTGGGGGGGGGGGGGGACGCCCTGTGCCCTTTGGGTGATCGCCTAAACAAGCACAGAAGTCTGGAGATGAACTCTGGTTCCCGGGCGACCCTACGTCTGGACCCAGCAGAAGCATGTGTCGTGAGGCCGTGCCAGGCGAAGGCGCCGTATGATGCACCTGTCGCCTTCCCCCCCAGCCCCCCACCCCCGACGACAGCGATATGAGACTGAAATAGAACAGAAGCTGGAAGGTGTTCAACATCTCTCAGCCGCCGTGATCCGAGGGTGAAGGGAGAGAGCATTAATCTCAGTGTTGTTGTGAGCCAACTGGGATTTATGCTTTTGTCAAAGCTGTCATCTCTGATGGACAAGCAGCTCCCACCCAAGGAGACGCAGGTCGCTCCTCCCTGCAGCTGTTACACTGTTTAACCAGCACCTCGGGGACTGAACTACAGCAACTCAGGTTCAAGTCACTTAACTGTGCAATCCCATATACTGTAAAAACATTTGATATATTATTTATATTCTATTTCTATATTTCCCTGCATTGTTAGTGCCTGTTTACCTATTACTTCTACTGATGTCTACTTTTTCACCTTCTCCTTTTTGCTGTTGCAACCCAGCAATTGTTTAAACTGTGGGAGTAATTAGTTTGTCTTATTTTAACTAATGCTGTTTTATCTTAACTTTACCTCATCTTAATCTTAACCTGATCTGGCCCAGTGAGGAGGGAGAAGAAGCAGCAGAGGGTGGAGCAAGTTCATTTTATAGCAATTTTAAAGCAGTTCGTTGCCATGTTTGATTCCACAGAGGGAAACATGTTGTTAAAAAATACATTTTAAATGATCTTATGTCATTTAGAAATACCATAAACCGTTAAATGTAAATGTTTATACATCCCTTGTTTTCTATGAATCATTATTGTTCGTATTTAATTGCCCCAATCATTATAAATGTAGTCATTATTGAACATTAAACTACTTAGCAGACCATTCTTCCATTTTCTAGTGAAGCATGAATAAGCAGAAAGCGATGTAAAGCTAATCTAGATAAAAGCACTACTTCCGGTTTAAACTTTCACAACAAAAGTCTTTCTAACCGGATGTCGATTACATATATTCCACCACAGACACAATTGTCAGCTTTGTTAAACTATATTAAGACACATTTGTCCCGTATGACATATTTGATCGTTTTATTTCGACAGCTCGCTTATTGTTGCCTCAG